>NC_041402.2:99270590-99563090 GCF_900747795.2 Erpetoichthys calabaricus | reverse complement strand
TCCCCGCACTTCGCACCGGCGAAGTACTGCTTTTAAATTTTTATTAAGAAGAAAAGAAAACCTTTTAAAATTGAGGGAAAATATACCAATAACAGTTTGTTAAGGATCTGTTTTTTTGTGAAGCTGCGTTCACTCGAGTGATCACTTCGAGATGACTTGCTGGCTAACCATAAGCGTTACCTGGTAGGTTACCACCCATACAATCAGATTGTGAATCAGACTACGAATGCCGTGAATGTAATTACCCCGATCTACATGCTGTCAAATAAACGAACCACACGCCGTGGCGCACTTTTAGGGGCTTAGCCTCTAGCGCTGACGTCCGAGGTTCGAATCCCGTAAGGGAGTGAAGTGAGCGCTTCGCACCGGTGAAGTACTGCTTTTAAATTTTTATTAAGAAGAAAAGAAAACCTTTTTAAATTAAGTCTTAAAAAGAGCTGTAAAGATATTGACAATAAGCTACGCAAACCCACCAAGACATGCAATCGTTTAAATCAAAGCGCGAGTCGAAAAACACCATCCCATAATATTAGTTAACGATTAACACATTTCTATATGTATTGTAAGCATACAATACAACTGATAATATGTTGCGCTTATTTATCTGGTGTACTGACATTTTTGCGCGTTTAACGGCTGAAATCTAACGTGGTTTGTGCCCTTCAGAATGAAAAGAGTTTGCATTTACCTTTTTAATAAAAGGCGAGCTTTTAAGCCTGAGAAATCACCCCGTAAATGCACACGTTTAATTGCACATGTGTTAATATGTATGCTTACACAGTATTAAAAGACACTCAACAAGTACACAGTATTAAAAGACAGTCAACAATTAACGTCATTTACCTTCGTTCCCGCGTTTGACTTGTGCTGTAAATCTCTTCCTCGTTTTCAGTTCACGTGATTACGTAGGAGGCGTAATACGTGATGACGCGATACGTGACTCCGCCTCCTCCATTAGAGTATATGGACAAAAAACAGGTTCCAGTTATGACCATTACACGTAGAATTTCGAAATGAAACCTGCCTAACTTTTGTAAGTAAGCTGTAAGGAATGAGCCTGCCAAATTTCAGACTTCTACCTACACGGGAAGTTGGAGAATTAGTGATGAGTGAGTCAGTCAAACAGGTTCCAGTTATGACCATTACGCGTAGAATTTCGAAATAAAACCTGCCTAACTTTTGTAAGTAAGCTGTAAGGAATGAGCCTGCCAAATTTCAGCCTTCTACCTACACGGGAAGTTGGAGAATTAGTGATGAATGAGTCAGTCAAACAGGTTCCAGTTATGACCATTACGCATAGAATTTCAAAATAAAACCTGCCTAACTTTTGTAAGTAAGCCGTAAGGAATGAGCCTGCCAAATTTCAGACTTTTACCTACACAGGAAGTTGGAGAATTAGTGATGAGTGAGTCAGTCAGTCAGTCAGTCAGTCAGTCAGTCAGTGAGTCAGTGAGGGCTTTGCCTTTTATTAGTATAGATGTGTATATGTAGATATGTATATATATGTATATGTATATATATGTTTATGTGTGTGTGTATATATTATATATATAAAAGACAGCAACACTTATAACAATGACAACACAATTACATTGACAATCATGTTACGTTATTTTTAAAATGTTTCCTTTTTTTTTCATAACCTCTTTAACACACTTCTTCTCCGCTGCGAAGCGCGGGTATTTTGCTAGTAGTATTATAAATGCAAGTTGCAGTTTTATTATTTATGTATATGGCTTAGTTTGAAGCATGCTCCATATTAATGCAATTTGCCTTAATGACGGTTCAGTTGGTAAAGATGTCATCATCAAGTTGCACTTGTTTTATTTTACTTTATTTTGGTGAACACTGTGTAATGTACCTGGGCTTGAAGTTTTGAAGTAATAGTATTAGTACTGGAAGTTGCACTATTATTTATTTTATTGTTATTATTTGTTTAAATATTATGCAGTTTAATGATGGTAAAGTTGTTTAAAAAGTCACTTTAACGTGTCAGTGGACACTTGTTGTTAACATTAACAAAGTGTAGTTGGTTTTCAAAAAATATGTACTATTTATTCCTTTTCTAAGACATGTTCAGTGCAATACAACTTTTGACAAGCATCTCTGGATATTTTACTAAGTCTAAATGCTTCTTTGGATGGTTGACAATATGTTGTCAAATTTTTAGTTTAAGTTGTTTGCAAAATTTGTTCAATTAAAAGGCTCTATATTTTGACTGCAACTGTCATGCAATGTGATTCCTTCTCTTCATTAGTGCCCCCCTCCTTGAAAACTATCATGTTATGGGGCCATGCAAACCTGTATTAATACTTGTGTGCACATTAAAATGTTTTTTTGTACAATGTACAATTCTCATGACAGTGGAATAGGTTATTCTTAGTTATTACTTAGTAGTAATTGCAGTGGAAAATGTGGTTAACTCATGCATGGGAAAAAAATACCATTTAATACCATGAAACCGGTACAATTTTGAAAAATACCGTGATATAGAATTTTGGTCATACCGCCCAGCACTAACTGTAACAACATAGTCCACCTTGAGAGGCAGTCCTATTTCTCTAAAATTATAAATGATAATGCTGGTAATCCAAGAATTTTATTCTTAACTATTGATCATCTTCTAAACTAGTGACGGCAAATCTATGACAAGCATACATGGATGACATGCCAGCATTCACCAAGACCCAAGTTACCAAAGAAATTGAATGAACAAAAAAATATAAGAAATAACAAAAATATAAGACCCTGCATCACCCAGAGCTTAAAATGGATTCTCACAACCCGTATCAGCACATCATTTGTTATCACAGCAGCCGCAGAGTTCAGTTGACTTCAGCACTAGAAGCTCATTTTCATGGAGCAAGTGCAACTTCTGGAGCTGCAGGCTCCAAAATGAGTGCATTATCAGCATTTGTGTGAAATCTGCTTTTATGTTTGTTGCACGCGTAAAGTGCATTGAATTATTTTTTGCCAGGAGCCAGTTCAACATGTATGGAAGCTCTGAACTGCACAATGAAAAAAATAAGAGATAACCCTTAACACGTATGTATCCCGTACGTACTACGTTCGTGATGTTTTCACATGCATACAAGATATGTATGCAATAATGGTCATCCCAGATTTTTTTTTTTTCATTGTGTGGTTCAGAGCTTCCCTAAACAACACTGCTGCATACAACACTTCTGTCTCTATAGAGTCTGCAAAGTCAAGTGCTGACATTGTTTTCTCTCTGTGGTTTCGCTTCTGCAAAGGGTAAGTAGTCTGCATTTCTAAGCCTGTGCTGTTTTACATTTCTCTCAACTGTCCCTCTTAATCGCTCCTAAAACTGGTTTTCTGCATTATACTTTTGCAAGACCTTATTCTCAGTGGTAAACAACATTAACATGGACAAAAGAAACAGTCTGACAAATGAAGTTAGTACTGCTTGTTTGGGCATGAAGTGCACAAAATACCTACTTTCAATTTCAGACTTATCTATTAAAACCCAGCAACAAAGAAGCCATTAATTGATCAAATCAAATGCAATGTGTTTCATATTGTTTTCAGTTCAATTCAAAATTACTATTAAAATTTTTAGTGCACATATAATATTCTCTATTGTAAGTCACTGATTTTTCTTTTACTTTTATAATACATAACAACACACATGATTGGGCTGAATTGTTTTAAATAAATGAATATATAAAGAATTGTTTGTCTTTTATTTAGCAGGGGTGACATGCCAACATAGTTAATTTAGGCATTTTCAGAATTTTTGACACGCTGAGCCCAAAAGGTTTGCAATCACTGTTCTAAACCCAGCTCACTCAATGGAATGCCTCTAAACTGTTAGTGAAACTTGTGAGGCTTTCACTATATTTTTTAAACATAAAATTAGTGACATTAGAAATAACTTTGGGTGGGATTTACTATATTAATTGGACTGAATCCCAGTATTCCATTTTAAGCAAGTTAAATTATTTCACTGGAATAGTTCTACCCAAACTACATAGAGTAATTTCTCAATTGAAACCCTCCACCTCTGTCCTTGACCCAATACCAACTGGCTTTTTTAAAGAAGTCTTTGTTGTGCTAATTGATAGTGTACTTCATATAGTGAACTCATCATTAGATATGAGGTCTTTCACTGAGTGTCTTAAGACTGTAGTTGTCAAATTCCAGCTGAAGAAAAATAATCTTGACTCCTGTTTTTGACATTTTTAGACTAATATCTGACCTACCTTTTTTAAGTAAAATTCTAGAAAAGGCATTAATTACGTAGCTAAATGATTACTTAAATAAACATTCTATTCTCGACAAGCTTCAGTCAGGTTTTAGAATAAATCACAGTACAGAAACTGCATTGGATAAAGTAGTAAATGACTTGCGGGCTACTGTGGACAGAGGCCATATATCTGTGCAACATTTGACACCATTGATCACAGTATTCTTATAAATCACCTTAGTCAATTGGTAGACCTCTTCTCCAGCAACATCTTAAATTGGTTTCAGTCTTACTTAAATGGTAGAAAATTCATTGTTAGTTGTAATTATAATTTGGAGAGCCATGATATTTTTTAAGGATCTATTCTGGATCCACTGCTCTTTTCAATCTATATGCTTCCATTAGGTAGGATTATCTAAAAGCACAAGGTGAGCTACCACAGCTATGCAGATGACACACAGCTGTATTTATCAATAGCGCCTAATGACCCTGACGCTCTTGGCTGTCTGTGTTTTACTTGTATTTCCAAATGGATGAGCAGCAGCTTTCTTAAATTAAAGGAGAAAACAGAAATATTGTTTTTTGGCAAAAATGGATATAGTGAAGGTATTAGAAATAAACTTGATCTTTTCGGCCTAAAAGTCAAGTCGGAGGTAAAGAATTTAGGGGTAACTATTGACTTTGACCAGAATTTTAAATCACATATTAATCAGATTATTAGAACTGCACTTTTTACTTAAGGAATATAGCTAAAGTTAGACCTCTTATAACTTTGCAAGATGCTGTAAAATTAGTCCATGCTAATGTTTTCAGTAAACTGGATTACTGCAATGCACTCCTTACAGGACTACCTAAGAAAGACTGCAGTTGCAGTTAGTGCAGAATGCAGCAGCCAGAATCTTAACTAGAAAAACACTGGTTACCAATGTCATTTAGATTTGACTTTAAAATACTACTGATGGTTTACAAAGCCTTAAATAATCTCACCCCGTCCTGTATTTTGGAATGTCTATCCCTTACACTCCAAGTTGTAACCTCACATCCTCAAATGAAGGTCTGCTTATAATTCCAAGAGCCACCCTGAAAAGAAGTGGTGAGGTTGGCCTTTACTGTCATGCACCTAAAATTTGGAATAATTTACCTATGGAAATTCAGGCTAATACTGTAGAACAATTTAAGAAACTGTTAAAAACCCTTTATTTTACAATGGCTTTTTCGCAGCTACATTTTAGTTGTATCCTGATTAGACTATATGGGTACTGAAGCATAATTTTCTTCTTCGTTTTGCAATTCTGTACTAATCTGTACTATTCTCTGCTGTCTTTTCCAGTTCTTCTACGGTGGCGATCTGCACCACACCACCTGATCAAGGTACCATGCTGCCCCCTCCATTTATGGATTAAATGGCTGGTGTCCCAGATGTCCACATGACCATCATCATCAACTTCTTCCACATGAAGCCTGAAAATCATGATAAGTTCCCTCTAATTCAATAGGAATCCATCGGAAGCCAAGAAGACCCAGACAAACTCAAACTATTGCTACAAACTCTGCATATACTGTTGCGGATCCTAAATCAGCTTCAGGTGATGTTAACAGGAGTACAAACTATAGCTAATGCACAGATAAAAGCAATAGAGGAGTATTTGCACTGTCTGGAAATAGCGATGGTACCTGCAAAAGATTTGGCTGTACATTCCCTGTGCAGTAAATAATATAGAACTTCAAAGTGAAGGGGTCCCAGACAGCAGTGCAGAGAACCAAGTAACACTGAATCTTACACATGATCAGAATATAGTAGAGCAGAATTGTAATTTAACCATGTATGATCATGGTATTAGAGAAATAGCAACTCCAAACACTGGAGATCAGGCTGGGAAAAGAAATTAGTAGTACAAAGTGGGGAAGCCTCCAGGGTGCACTAACACCTACAAAACAACACATTTTGAAATTTCCGGAAAAGGCCATGTTTACTAATTCTGCAGTTTTGAATATTATAAGAGCTATGTGGTGCAGACAGTACAGGACACATTAATCATTCATAAAAGAGCTCAAACTGTCTTAATACCCCACATTAAATGGGGAGACAAATGTGATATTTGGGTTATACCCAACAAAGGGTACATGGTAGGCGCAGTACACAACTCTTTCTAGTTACATGACAAGATGTCTCCAACCCTCTTGTCCAGTATAAGTGGTGGTAAGTGGGAAGGAGATGGAGCAACTGTAAAGGAAAAGGCAGTGCCTCTACAGCAGGAACAGAGGGCAGTATCTCCCCACTGCTTGACGAAAAAACCAGGAGGAAATAAATTGTCTATTTGAATTAAGCATTTCAAGTGACAGGAAACCAGATACAGGTGGAGGCACTGTCCTCATAGACTATTTGGGAGGTTCCAGGAACTGAATTGTCATAATTATCAACATCCAGGAGGGATACTGTAGCTAACGGCATCTTCTTTTATTCTAATAGGGATGATTTGAATGCTTCTGTCATTCCTCCTCCTTTTGGGCAGGTTTGCCCTTTTGCGGGAGAGGCCGCTGAACCCTATAAGGCTCAGCTGAGGTAAGTTTCATCAGGGAGTGTTTGGTGTCCCGACCAGCTAAAGTATTGATCCCTTGCCAGGAAGGGAGGCTAGAAGTATGCAGGGATCTGAGAAGTTGACCTTTCTGGAGCCTATACTCCCCCGATACACTGGTGGGCAGCATTCTTGTCTTGTTGCCTCTGCTTTTTAATCCACGGGCATGAAGGGTAATGTAGTCCTGTCCTACAGTTTGATGGTACACTATGCCTACTTCCAGGGGGAATTGCAATGAGGAACCATCTCTGCCTTCTAGAGTACTTCAATCAGAATTGAATTGAGAGAGAAAAGAGAGACCAAAGAGCAAGCATTTTTACTATGTTTTGGTTGTGATAGTTGTCTTCTTAAGAGCTGTGTGGAATAAAAAAGTTATTTTACGGAACTAGAGTGGTGATGGGTCTTCTGTCACTGGGGTTTGGGGCCTCCGTAGTGGCCTCTGTTGTTCACACTAGTTACGTTAGCTTGGCAAAAGCTACCTGGTCCTGTATTTCATATATAAACACACCATTCTCTAGTACCATTGGACAGGAAGCTATTGCATTTACTTCAAAGATTTCAAAAGTTAATGATTTATGCTGTCAATTAGATTCTCCCCAGCCAAAGTATGTACAGGAATACCTAGAGATAGAAGTTCTCATACAAATACAACTTCTATTCTCCCTTGTATCGCACATATTCCTAGCCTCAAAATCACGCTGTTGATTTTTCCAGCCATAGTCAGTACTAGATTCCCGCCATTGGTTTCCACTAAAGATGCTCAGTATCTTTGCTGGACAGTAGGTGTTAGTCTTTTGTTCACAAGACATCAAGCACTACTCTTATTAATGCAAGACATTGGCCTTTTTCAGTGGTGCATTTGAATTGCAAGGGTCATACCTAAGCTTCTTTACTGATGTTAAAAAATCATCCCCACCAGCTAGGATCTTTGCTTTGCATCTGGGCTTTCCAATTAACAAACATCTGCTGTGGTATAATTACTACTTTGCTCAGTTGCTGCAGCAGTGTGTTGTAAAGCTACAGTATTTTTTATGTTACTTTAGGCTTTGTTGGAGGGTTTTACTAACATTTGGTTCCCAGGAAGACAATGTTAATCATCTGTTCTGTACTGCCACCAGCAGCTTTTAGTTTGTTATATATCTCTTCTAGGCCAATGGAGTTTCACATTTGAGTGTAAAGTGTCCTTATTCCTAAAACACTATTAATTGTCACTCAAAAGTTTTGTTTATTTCTTTAAATTATTTTCAGCAAATCACCTAGCATTGTCTATAAGGCAGCAGATCCCTCACACTCTTAGTCCCATTAACACTAAAATCTGTACTGTACTTTGTAATGTTAACATCTACTACCAATAATCTCTTAGACTGTCCCTGTCTGGCATACACATCAACCAAATCCTAAAAATATTAGCATTAAAATGAAGGGTCCTCTGGTGGAAGCCTTATAGTGCTAGCATTATATGAAGGAATCCCTGGTGGCATATAGGTGTAATGTTTTGTCTCCTAAAGTATCAGTGCATTCCCCATTTACCCGTGTAGCAGGAGACACAAGGAGTGAGGGGCTAGATTCAGACATATTTGTCAATTTGCACAAAGTAAAATTGACATTTATAGTTTAGGGTAATGTTGAAATATTTGCTGTACAAAAAGCTTCTGTTCTAGGTATGTACTATTTAAATCTACACGTATCCACTACTTTACAAATGTCTAGGTGTCCTATAGGGCAGTGTTTCTCAACCACTGGGCCAAGGTTGCAATGGAAGTGGGTTGCGATGGGTCATTGTGATGATTGTGCTCAGTCTCCAACAGCCCCCCCCCCCCTTTTCTATAACAATAGCACGTGATTCACCAGTGGACCCCACTGCTCTAATAATCACAAAGACCGAGCAAATGACAGGCTTACAAACAAAGTGCTATATAAGATGTCAAAGAAAAACTTACAATGGGAAGCAAATAAAAATTATAAAAGAATGATAATGAATAAATGACATGCAAGAAATAAATAATATACAGTAATCCCTCCTCCATCGTGGGGGTTGCGTTCCAGAGCCACCCGCGAAATAAGAAAATCCGCGAAGTAGAAACCATATGTTTATATGGTTATTTTTATATTGTCATGCTTGGGTCACAGATTTGCGCAGAAACACAGGAGGTTGTAGAGGTACAGGAACGTTATTCAAACACTGCAAACAAACATTTGTCTCTTTTTCAAAAGTTTAAACTGTGCTCCATGACAAGACAGATGACAGTTCTGTCTCATAATTAAAAGAATGCAAACATATCTTCCTCTTCAGAGGAGTGCGTGTCAGGTGCACAGAATGTCACATAGATAAGAGAAAACAATCTCTAGCAAACAAATCAATAGGGCTGTTTGGCTTTTAAGTATGCGAAGCACCGCGGCACAAAGCTGTTGAAGGCGGCAGCTCACACCCCCTTCGTCAGGAGCAGGGGGAGAGAGAGAGAGAGAGAGAGAGAGAGAGAGAGAGAGAGAGAGAGACAGAGTTTGTTTTTCAGTCAAAAATCAATACGTGCCCTTCGAGCTTTTAAGTATGCGAAGCACCCGTGCAGCATATCGTTTCAGGAAGCAGCTGCACAAAAGATAGCAACGTGAAGATAATCTTTCAGCATTTTTAGACGAGCGTCCGTATCGTCTAGGTGTGCGAACAGCCCCCCTGCTCAATCCCCATACGTCAGGATCAGAGAAAGTCAGCGCAAGAGAGACAGAGAAAAGTAAGCAATCTAGCTTCTCAGCCATCTGCCAATAGCGTCCCTTGTATGAAATCAACTGGGCAAACCAACTGAGGAAGCATGTACCAGAAATTAAAAGACCTATTGTCCGCAGAAATCCGCGAACCAGCAAAAAATCTGCGATATATATTTAAATATGCTTACATATAAAATCCGCGATGGAGTGAAGCTGCGAAAGGCGAAGCGCGATATAGCGAGGGATCACTGTACACTTACGTAAGATAGATGCATAATAGGGAAGAAGAGTTCTTATGCTGTATATAGAATTGATTATTTTGGAGAAAACACAAAATCTGCAGGGGTTCTAAGGCCAAAGGACCACCCCGCCCCCACTGGACATTCTACATAACATAACTGTTAAGTTTTGTAAGAAACTTGAAGTATCCTGATAATGCAGTGGGTCCTTCACTCAGGCATCACAGGTGGCTGCAGAATGTTTTGATTTGGTGGTGGTGGCAATGGTGGCTCAAAAGAACCATAATAAAAAACATAGAAAAGTAGAGATTAATAATAATTGAAAATTCATTTAAGAATATAATTACATATGTATCTGGTTAATTAGGAGTAGAACTAAAAAGCAGATGCAAAAAAGCAAAATTAAAAAGAGTTTTTTTAGGAAAGGCTGAAAAAGACACAGTTAATTGAAAATGCTCAGAATTCTGCACATTGATAAGATACATAACAGTTAAAGGCAAGTTTGGTATACTGTATTCTGATAACAACTTTTCCAATTGTATTTTCTCTGCCATCATTGAAAACATGCCCTTAATGGAGATATGGATGGTGGGAGGTCTATTGGCTCACACACTGACCTTTTTGGTATTGTGGAGTACTAGGCTATTCTGTCTAATTTGGATTAAATTTATCACTGCCATGGCCTCACCCATGTTTCCTGGAAGGCTAGTTAGTCCAGTTCCCCTTGCACATTTCTCCATTCATATAAAACCGATCTACGGTTTTATCTTGTTTCTTTCTTTTAAGCTCTTCATATTGTTGCTGTCCATCATTGTACAGTTCTTATAATTTTAATAGGGGTTCCCTCATTTAAAACAGGATTAGCTTGTGCCAGCTTCCTAAGACTGGATGGCAGCCCTACTAATAAATTACCATTAATACTCACATTATGGTCATCAGACCAGGTTTAACTTGAATGTTTAATAAAAGCTTCCTCACATCTGTCCCAAGATTCATGGGGTGATTTTCCTTCCCTCATTACAATATTATAAGCTGCTCCCCAATTAGGATATTTAGTAGGCTATTTTGTTTGCATAGCTAGTTTAACCAGGTGTCCTAAAACTTTCTGAAAAAATTGTTTTGCATCAGCTTCATCATCATCATCCTCCAGTTCTGGGCAATCACACGCTAAATCTGCTTTTGTCCTATAATATCAGACAGCAATTGGTTTATGTCTGCATAAATAACTTCATATGAATTTGAAACATTTTTCACTCCCACACAGAATTTTTACAAGATTTAGGTATAGTAGAAAAACAAATTGTAAAATTGAATGTATTTATTTCGGAAGGCTTCCAAGGTTTAGAAACTGGCTCCTATTTAGAGGGGCTATCTGGATCTGCTACTAGAGTTTCTTGAAGTGGTGCCTGTATTTAAAAAGAGTTGTCACTTCTGCCCTGTGTTCCATTCTTTTGATACTGTTTCTGTTTAAGATTCATTACACTACTTTGCCATCAGTCCACTTCTGCTCATGCACTGAACACTTATTATTACCATCAAAAAAAAAACAACTGAAGATATACACAGACATATCCACACTTGCATTGACAAAGCTGTGGCACATGTACATTTGAATCATTAAGAATTTGCTGAACTTTTTTTTTTAACAACTCAACTATGTTAAGTGTTCTTTATCTCTTTCATGTCACAATTCAATTTCTTCCTTCCACATTCTAAAAACTTTATCATTATCCCAATCCTTTCATTCATTACCATTCTGAAACCTGTTTAATAAAAAATCTCCAACAAAGCCTGTCAAGAGCTCCATCTTGTGGCTGCTGCAATTTTTTAGGTTTCTTTTAACTCTCTATAGTTAATTCATGCTATTTATTACCTGTGCAAATTTCTAATTTTAGCCTTTCCCCCTGTATTTTTGGAACAGGGAGGCAGCGGGTAAATCCAGTGAGTATTCTGGCAGTCTAGTTAAATTGGAACCCTGTATAACAGCAACTCAGACAAGAATATATATCTAGTTTGAAAGAGACAGCAGTAGCATTTAAGAATCCTACTCTTCTATTTAAACCTATTTTCTCTTTTTTCCTTTCATTATTTCTCTTTTTTTTCTTTATTATTGCTATTATAGTTGTTTTTTTTCTTTAGCTGGAATCAGTGTACTGTCATTTCTTATGTTTTATTTCTTTCTGTCGTTTTCTTATTAAACATTAATAACACACTGAATATTTTTCAGAGCTGAGATGCCCTTCACATGCTTACTGAAGTAACTCCCTCTATTAACACCCAAGTTTGGACACACTCAAGGACAGTCTATTGGCTTAGACGTCATGTAGGAGAGGAGCCACCTGATACCATTTATACTTCACTAGTACATCCCTGGTGCATTTTCACCAAATCCCTAAGACCGTGTCAGTCCTATTTTAGGTGGAGGACAGGCCTCACATTTAGTCTTACTATTATTTTTTTTGTTTTTCTGTTTAAAAACACCCATATCTAATCTTTTCAACTCTACTTATTTAAACCCTATCTATTACAATGGGCAACAGCAGTGAAAGCTGCCAAACGCAAAATAATTCTTAAATAACACTCGTCAAACACTTTTGAAATATCCTTGTATCTGGCCTGGTAGACATGGTCCTGCTCCAAATGTTAGGAAAACTCTGCCAGCTAGTTGATTCAGTGATAATAATGGAGATTTTCTATGATGATCCAGTGCAATGACAAGGGGAATCCACAACTCAAAGACCACACTGGATAAAAGGTCATGGTGAAATGAATGAATATTTCCAGGATTCAAGGCACCAAAAACTATCAGAAAAATACTCCATAAATAAAGTATTGTCAAAAGTCACAGTTAGTAATGAATCCAAGATGAACATTATTACAACAGGCTTGAGGGAGCCTGTCCTGCAATTAAATCACATCAACATGACAATACTGATGAATATAGCAAAGCAATGATTATAAGTAAGTTTAGTAACAGAGTTGAAACATGCATCATTTTGCACCAATCAGAGTAAAAACAAAAGGTATAATCGTTTACACATCTATATCTTCATGTTATACAATGTCCCCAAAATAGTTAAAACAGATTAAAATTGTCACACATATACAGTATGTCTAAAGTCTTATTTATAATTTCTTATTGAGAACACAGTAAAAAGTATTAATTATTATCGTCTCATTGTTCCCTTCTCAACTGTTCAATACAGGATAGGTACATAATGTATAAGTTACATAGGACTGGCTCATCTAGAATACTCATAGATTCACACAGAAATAGTACAAAAAAATCACAAGATATCCTACAGAGGTTATCAACTTCTTTACAAGTATAAACTTCAATAAAATGCAAGTTCAGAATATTTTCTATTTCACTCTCTGTATATTTAAGCTCTCCTTTACCATTCATTAAACATTTTCAAGTCCTTTAGCAATATGATTGTAGCAATATGATAGTGCTTTTAAAAGCACTTTTACCACACATTGCAAATAATGCTTACATTATTAACTATGCTGTTTAAAGCTCATAAACAGTAATACAGTGTTTGTCCTCAGGTATATCCTTATAGTATCTTAGTAATTAAAAAAAATAAACACGTAAAGCAAAAGCCACATATGATTTGTACATATGACCTTCAATAGGTCCAGTTCTGATGCCTCTCAAAAATATGGCCACATAAAGCCACCCTCTTTGTCAGAGTGAAAAACATACAGCAGTGCTGAATCATTGAGTAATACTCTGTGCTGTTACCTTTAAGCTATATTTTTGCAATCTTTGACAGCTTGCTTTGCATAATCAATATCTCATTGCTTTTCATGTTCTCTCATGCTTCCTATTTTGAACTTTTTACCCTGTTTGTTGATTTTAATTTTTAAATCTACTGACTCATGCCTATTTTAGATCAAGTTTCAACTGTCTCACAAATTTATGTGTGCTATTGCTGCATTTATCTCATACAGAGCTTTAACCGGTTATAACTTTTGTGGTGTGCATTTGCTGCAAGATGAGGGGATGTTGTACATGTAGCTGTTTAAAAATTGAGCTACAAGGTAATAATACCAAATAATTCAGCAGGTCAAAGGTTGTGCAGATAAGGCCTATGGGAAGTAGAAATGGAGGAAGGTACAAGGAAAGAGACAGAGAAAATAAAAGAAGTTTCTAGATGGATAGCGCATGCATTTAACAATTAAGTGAGGAATAACTAAAATTATTAAAAACCAAACAACTAAAATTAAGTTACAGGAGAGGGAATTTGGTTATTTTTGTTTTGCACCCTCAAAAGCCAAAGGGAGGCAAAAGGGGCACTACATGTAGTAGACTAAACCAAACTTTCAGACTACTGTTATGGATTGAAAGTCATGTAACATAAATAAACAGTGATTTGCCTTACTGTAACACTGCAGTAAGACAGAGTAATAATGAAGAGACCTTAAAATGACAGGGCATGTCTCTACTGTTGAAGAAAACTCATTTCTGGCTATAGTTTACTGGCTATAGATGTTTCCTTACACTTTAGATTTTTCCTGCATTAAATGTCATCTTAATGTGTGCAAGTTGACTTTGCAAGCTATGTACGAGTTGTCGGTGACCGTGCTAACTGATTCCAGACAACAGTGCAATGTGGCAGGGTTGCACAAGAGTGCCAGGCATTTTTCAGCACCAGAGCACAAGACCCCTGAAAATAATCATTAAGTCACTTTTGATGTTGTGGTTGGTGAGCATTTGTTTAAGGAATTTGCTGATAATGCCATCCTTTTGGTTGAGATTGTGCTCTTGAGAATCACGAGCAAGTAAAAGATCTATTATTTGGAAATCAAATTAAATAATGCCTCTATTCACTGCTAGGAACTGCAGTAAAGTGTATCAGGTTTCCTTGGCAGTGTGTGATTTTTTTTTTTTAATATGAAAACAGTGTGGCTCAGGTTTTCGGGGTATGAGTATGTACCTTTGGAAAGCAGTGCTGAGTGTTTGATGAGGAAATTGACTGGTTGCTTATTCATGTGTAAGTGCAATCACCCCAGCCATTCCTCACGGACACTCTCCAGGTTTTTTAGAAAAAGACCCAAGTAGCACAGAGAGAGAAATCTGGGAAAAGAAAAAGAAAGAATGATCAAGAGAGAGCAAATAATCAAGAGATTGAGCCAGTGAGGTGGAGAGGAGACATGATGGTCAGGAGGGCATACAGGAAGCAAGAGGAACATCTCTCCACGGCGGCAAACTCCCATTGTGTACTCCTTTGGAGGAGGAGTGACCAAGAACTCCAGAGGTTGTCCTGTGGACAACTGAGGATGGTGGTAGGATGATGGAGTCGTGCCCTGGGAATTTAAGTGAGTGCCAACTGGGAAGGTTGTGATGAGAGCAATAAGAGTATGAGGAGACATGAAGGGTGAGCATGAGAAGCAAACTTTAGTAAGACAAACTAAGCTTGGAGAGAGACAGACAAGTCAATACTGATGTGTTTCATTCTTGATTTTACTGTATTTATCATTTTAACCTTTAATTGCACTTGTTTTTTTGTGAATTATTTATTTGAAGAACTTGCACCACATTCTTGAACATTTTTTGACATTTTTGATTGTTTGAAATAAATTGCATTGAGCATTTAACACCAGTCTTGTTGTTTGAGTCATCATTTTTCTGGTCGAGCCTCAGTGACTATCAGTGTCCTGGGATATAGAAGATGCCAAGACTATGGACAATCAGAGCATCACATGCACAATTCTCCTAGAGAGACCTCAGATGGATTTGTGTGACTGTGGAGGATGTAGTCTCATGTACATTAATTGGCCATTAAGGCAAAGGAGACACCTCACTTAGATTGGAAGATCTTTCACAAACACAATGCAAAACAACATTTGGTATTCTAAGACCAACATCAGCACCAAGTAACATTTGTACAAACTACATATTGCATATAACCGGATCCCACATCTCTACATTGTATGCTGAGGTATTTTGCCATGCTTGTATTACATATCACATTAATACAATTCTGTTTTTAATTGTGTTCCTGTACTAAAGTAAAATATGTCTTGCTTGTATGGAATGTTATTTGATTTTAATAAAATCAATAAAATGCTTAAAAAAATATATGTTCAGAATGAGGCTACTAAACACTTGAACCATAACAAACACAATGACTATAGTGCCCTAATTTGGCTTATCTGTCAGCTATTTACATTTACACAAGTCACATTTAAACTCTAATACAGAATTATAAAGCTGCTATTTCCAACCCTGTACAATTCTTTATGCTTAATATTTTTATTATGACTAGAGGGCTTCGCCCCCTGCTCGCTTTTCTCGTCCACGCCCCATTTCCCCCCTCCACCACCAGCATGCACTAAACGCCAACCACTTCATGCCGCTCCCCTAGGAGACGTGGTCGCTCCTCCTACACCCCCTCTTAAACGGTGATATAATGGGAAACACATATAGTTTTTTTTTTTACCTCCTCTTTGCTCAATCAGCTGCTGGCTTGCTGCTGCTGCCGAGCCGTGTGATGTGCATTTTCGCTCTGCGCACTTTTGTCATATCACCTATGTTAATATATTCAAACTCTTTTCACTTTTACCTTTTCATCAATATCGCTTTGAATTTTGATTCCGTGCTTGGAATCACATTGTGACAATGCAACGTATAACTGCCCGTGAGTGAATATCATTTCTTTCTCTCTATAAGAAATGTGTCTGACATAACTACGCAGGACTCTGCGTAAGCTGTTGTCTCGCGGGACGTGAAAGTGTCTCTGAGACAATCATGTCTCGTCTCCGTCCAAGATTTTTTTTTATAATAGAGAGATAATGTATTCATTTTCTAATCAAGAGCACAACAGAATTACAAAGAAGGATATTTGTGCTATAAAATTTAAACTGTGAATGAACATTCCACACTACCATATGCCCAAAAACAAAATAATATGCATAAAGGTCATGTTATCAAAGGAGAGATGAAAATAAGTATAGCCCTCTTTGCAGAGAGTACTTGTAATACTTCTAACCCAAATCCCTCCCACAGAGTTATTACATCTGTTTAGAGCAGAAGGGAAAAAATGTCCAAGCTGAGGCTTAAGAAAGCAAAGGGTGGATTTAAACAACAGTGCAGCCTTCATCCAAATAGATATAGATTTGACTGAAAATGTATTAATTCAAGATGCAGATAATTCCAGATGAATAAGATTAGGGAAAGATGTTATCCACAAATGAGAATTAACAAGCTCAGGATGTTTCCATTGTGAAACTATGAAGACTGGCTGCTGTGATGCCCGGAGCTAGAATTTTCATCTGGAAAAGGGTAAGACATAAGTTGTACAGTATTGTCAAGGTGAAAAGGTGAAAATTCAAAGTTCACTACTTCAAAGCTCCACTGGTTTTTGTCACTGCTGTCTTTTTGCATATCCATCCATCCATTTTCCAACCCGTTGAATCCGAGTACAGGGTCACAGGGGTCTGCAGGAGCCAATCCCAGCCAACACAGGGCACAAGGCAGGAACCAATCCTGGGCAGGGTGCCAACCCACTGCAGGACACACACAAACACACCCACACACCAAGCACACACTAGGGCCAATTTAGAATCGCCAATCCACCTAACCTGCATGTCTTTGGACTGTGAGAGGAAACCGGAGCGCCCAGAGGAAACCCACGCAAACACGGGGAGAACATGCAAACTCCACGCATATTTACTGCATTATTTTCATTGTACTGTACAATACATTTGAAACTGTATTATTATATTAATTTACTCATTAAAACATCCTGTGAAGCAGCAAGTTCGTGGCACTGTAATAATAAAAACTGAAGATGTCGTGGCGAAAAATTATCACCAGAAGGCTTTTTACCTGAAATGAAGGCTATTAGGACTCAGGATAGGCAAACAGAGTATAGTTTAATTGCAATAAAATAACCATAATAATAACACAGACTCAACCCAATACGGCCAAATTGAGCTGAGCCACGAACAGTTCAGGACTCCAAACTTATATAGGCATTTCTTATCACTTCGACCTTGCTCAAATTAGCTCATTTGCTCTTTTTTTTCCTGCGGTGGGTTGGCACCCTGCCCAGGATTGTTTCCTACCTTGTGCCCTGTGTTGGCTGGGATTGGCTCCAGCAGACCCCCGTGACCCTGTGTTCGGATTCAGCGGGTTGGAAAATGGATGGATGGATGCTCTTTTTTTTCTGACTCCTCTCTGCTCCTGTCTGGCTGATACCTTGAGTTCCCATGGGAACCATTATTATCTCCTGACTTTCCCTGCAGCTGGCCCCTCCGGTACTTTCACTGTCTATTTTTAATTTTACTTTCTGTTTTGCTCGTTTCTTTCACTGGCCAAGGCCTTTCTTCCATATATGGACTTCCTCTCATCATTTTCCCTTCCTAGCCTATTTGGTGGTCAAAGCTAAGCTTTAATTTAAAAAGAAATATGGCATGTGCTTTTATTCAATTATTTACTTGGCAATCCTGACTTGCATTAGTATCTACACTAAGGTTAATGCTTATATATTTGTCTATATTTATTTATACTAATACATGAATACACTAATTTTACTTTCCATACATTACATCATCTTCCTTTTGCTGTTTCTGCTGACTCACTGTTCCAGCTGGCTTCTTACGTACCTACCAGGGCCTATTTTTTACTGATATCGTTTCTCAGCTTTCTGACTTTCGAACACAGGTGTCCTGGTCCCCCCTTCTGTCCTCGGGTAGTTTCTGTGCGTCATTCTTGTCCTGTTCTATTCTTGCTCTCTTAATGCTGGTAACTTTCCTTCAAGCTTACAAAATAATGCAATATGACTGATTTTTTAGTTAACCATTTGCTTGACCTGATCTTATTTGCTTAACATTCTAATTTATGTTAAATCTAATGCTTCAGAAGCTATTAATTATTTTCATGGCTATTTATGCTAATATGCTATTTATGCCTAATGTATCCATTTTTTCCTTCTATAATCCTCCCTTTGAGGCTAATTTAGCCTCATCACCTATCCTGAAATTCCAAAAGAAAAGTAGGGGATGTTGGTTCAAATCTTCCTCGGGGCCTAATACAGACCCCTTTCAGTTCTTCTCAATCTTCAACACCCGTACCTCTCCTCTGGTGGCATAGGAACCAAACATCTCCTCCATCAATCAGATTACTTTAGAATGACGATCTATTATTTCCACTGTAAAACTCCACTTCACTCCCACATAATCAATGAAGGCAAGAGCTGGGAAAAGTGCGCTCACGTTCTAAGTCGGTGGGGGGATGGAATAGCCTTGCTGGCAGCTTGTCTTTTATCAGCACATTTAGAGGACAAAGGATGCTGGCGGAGAGGTGTGAACGGATTTAAGAAGCGATTTAAGGTGGGCCGGATATACGAGTTTTTTCGTAGGCTCTGGTAATTCTAGTGTTAATCACTTTGAATTCACAATAACTATGTAGTATTCCCATTAATGCAAACATTCATTAAGTACATATTATTTAGGAGTCCTTATATTCTGCTTTGCTTGCAGATAATTAGCATTTCCTTCTACACCTTGTACAAGTTCATGGTTCAAATACTTTTTAAAAGATAATGCTAGTGGCTAAGAACATTGAGCCCTGCAGAGTAAAAGTGTGACAAATTTTCTTCTTTGGTATAGATTAAAGCAGGTGTTGGGGTCCAACATCCCAAGGTAAAAAGGACTACGTCTAGAAGCCCTGGACCAAAGCAGGCAGATGTCATCTACGATTTGGAATCCACAATGATCTTTTGGGCTCAATCATCACCATCACAGTTGAGCTCTTAGCAGCACGGATCCATGATGCCTTGGACTGGAATTGAAGTATGTTATCCAGTAGTCAGTTGGTGGATGGCCTCATCCACGAATTGATCCCATCTTCGGTACGGCTGGGTTCTCCTTGGAGTCGGATGATTAGCTTATCTGCAGACCTTTATCACAGCCCAATCTCTGGGTTCAACTTCGAATGGTGTCATCTATAATTTACTAGGAAAAAACAGCTTTCACCTGCAGATGTAAAGACTTAAAAAATGTTCACTTAAAAAGTCAGCATGTTAATTCTTCATTGGTAGTTACTTATGGATCCAAAAAATAATATGTCATAACATGTCAGATCTGTTTCGTTGGGGATACCCCTATTAGAAATATTGCTAGTGATAAAACAATCATTTGAATCCAGTCTGTGCTTGTCTAAGTCAATTTGCTTTTAAGCAGTCAAAGTAAAGTTTGAAATTAATAAGCACAATGTTCAGGTTTCCTCTCAATTTGACTTTTATATTCAAAAATAAATCTTTAAATGAAAGCTTTACTTTATAGATGTTTCCAGTTTGGCTGCTGTACTTTATACTCAATTGAAAACATGTCCCTCATAACAAGTAAGTCATTATTAAAATAAAGTCAATCTTAATATATATCAAGGAAAGCATACTCAATAATAAATCATTACAAAAATTGGTCTCACAAGTAGTGTAATAGTGTTGGCATAATATTCAAATTATCTGCATTTGTTCCATAATAATTGAAAAATGACTTCAAAAACTAAAAATTTTCTATACCACATTTACTTTTACATTTACCAACCCTTCCCCCCTTGTGTCAATAATGCTGTTATTATCTTACTGTTAGAGGAGATGTGGAGCAAGAGGGTATCTGGAACTGATGCCATTAATATAATAATAATAAAAGCCAAATATTATAGTTGTTTTACAGGGAATACAAATACATCCAGGGATGGAAAACAAACAAAAGCAAAGAGAAGGTTGAGTATTTATTAATTAAAGAGCCATGTTCTGTGGAGGTTGGTGTAAAAAGCAAGAAGATTTCAGCCAAGTATTATAAATATAAAATTCTCAGTGTTCACTGTTCCTTTCCCCTAAATGGATGGGAATGTATACCAGCAACCTCCAGAGAACATCTCATAGTTAGCATAGCAAGTAGAGTCAAGAAAGAAATCCAAAGTTTGGACGGATAAATTCTTAATTGTTTTTAGACATTAAATATAACAAAAACAGTTTGGCTCCATATTTCCTCCCCCGTGTATTTAATTATAAGGCATTGTTCAAATAGGTAAAGTCTTAAAAATATTTCCCTTTTACACAAGATGTTCATATTTGACTATATCTGGACCATATCTAAAATTAACAAGGTCATTGAAGTAAAATATTTTATCCCTTCCCACTAAAAGTCTCTTAAATCATTTCAAAGGTTATTTAGCAGCAAAAATAATCTTGAACTTCATCTCTAACCCCTTATAACTTGCCATTAAAAGCTTAAAGTTTCTATATATGTATCCCAAGCATTTACTTCTTTCTTTCATTACTAATTATTTTATTAAATAATGTGCCACATACATTTAGATTTTAGGTTTTGGAATCTTAATAAAAATGTCCCATTCAATGTTTCATTAAAGCATCAAATTATAAAAAATCAACCTTTCATCAGCTTTATAGTGATACAAACACCAGTATTTCATTCTATTTCACATTTAAAATATGCAAGTTACTTATTACACAAAAAGGGGATGAGGAAAGAAATCAGTATTGTATATCAGAATGCCCTATAATGCAAAATGTGCCTTTATTTATTTACTTATTTTTAAAATGCCCTCTAGGAAATTAGCACATTCCCTCCCATATTTAGACTGAAGAATCCACTTCTCTGTTAGTCAATCTTCCCAGAATCTCAAACCAAGAAAATATTCGAAATTGTTTACAGTTACATACACTGATTTCTTTTCCCCATAACCTTCTGCCAGAGCCAATTTGTCTTGCACGTTCTTTCATTATTATCTTTCAGATGTTTATTGCATGTTTTCCAGAATGTTGACTGCAAAAAGAACAGTCTGTCTTTCTGTTACTTAACCCCCACTTATTAAATTTTATTTATAGCATATCTTAGCATGGAACACTACCTGGACTGGAAGCCACTGTTTTTCTTCAGCTTCATTACTATTTTAAAGAATGTCTCATTTCATTAAAATTTATACTCTTTTTAAATAAAAATTCTCCCTGCATTTGAGCCTGGCCAGTACTCAAATGAAAGGGGTGCTCATATTGTATCATGCCTAATCTGGACACCTTTTTACGCTACCTGTTCATATCTTATTCAGTTAAAATTGTGAGCTCTTTAAATTTCAACAAACTGTTATATTCACATGCACATTAATATCAATCATTTCATCCTTTCATGCAACACAACATGTTTAGACACACTCGCAAACACACTTAAACTTACTTAACATGCATTACAGGGATCCCTTTAATCTATACTAATAAAAGGCAAAGCCCTCACTGACTCACTCACTGACTGACTGACTGACTCACTCATCACTAATTCTCCAACTTCCCGTGTAGGTGGAAGGCTGAAATTTGGCAGGCTCATTCCTTACAGCTTACTTACAAAAGTTAGGCAGGTTTCATTTCGAAATTCAAAGCGTAATGGTCATAACTGGAACATATTTTTTGTCCATACACTGTAATGGAGGAGGCGGAGTCACGTATCGCGTCATCACGCCTCCTACGTAATCACGTGAACTGAAAACAAGGAAGAGATTTACAGCACGAGTCACACGCGGGAACGAAGGTAAATGACGTTAATTTTTGACTGTCTTTTAACACTAGAATTACCAGAGCCTACGAAAAAACTCGTATATCCGGCCCACCTTAAATCGCTTCTTAAAACCTTTCTCACCTCTCCGCCAGCGTCTTTTGTCATCTAAATGTACTGATAAAGACAAGCTGCCAGCAGCCGGCTATTCCATCCCCCCAACGACTTAGAACGTAAACAGGCTTTTCCCAGCTCTTGCCTTGATTGATTACCTGGGAGTGAAGTGGAGTTTTAGAGTCGAAATAATAAGATTGTTATTTGGAACACACGCATTTCATATGTGTTGCATTTCTACAGTAATTTGTGTAAACACATTGTTAAAACAGAAACGTGTTATATATTCTAGTAGCAATTGACAAAATGTAGGCATAAACTATATAATGTAAGAAGCCTGAAGTCCCAATATCAAAGAAACACTTTCACAAAAGGTACAAAAAAAAAGCCACCGCCAAAAAAACCCGCCTTAGTGTGAGACATTGATATGACTTAACTATCACTGCTTCCGTGGCGTAACAGTATCAGTTGCTGACTAGGAATCAGAAGCTCAAGAGTTCGATCCTGCACAACTCCCATTTGAGAAGTGTTCTTATTTTCACTATTTTAGAATAAAAAGATACATTTGATTTCAGTCTGTAACAGCTGGTGTAATTTATGATATTTGTAAAGGTTAGCTTTATTTTTTTTAAATTCACTTTTCATTGTCTCAGTCGCGTTCAGGATCCATCCCTACCACCCCCCACCTGACACTGCTGTTTTTACATAAAGACGCGCTATAGTTCTGCAGTGTATCACGATACATACGACCGCGTGTTTTTTTCCCCCAGTATTGCCAGTCCCCACGTGTTGCTGTATGCTGTTTCTTTTGTACTCCAGGACATGCAGAGGAAAGCATAGTAAAGAGCAGTAACTTCAGCGCTATATGCAATCATCAGACACTCCCCATCTGACACTGCTAAAGCTCTGCAGTGTACTTGTGACTGCATTGTCGTACCAATGCTTGCGAACTGAAGTGTCTGCATGCACTTTTCGTGGCATTACACGTGTATTTTTTGAGCATGCCCATGTAGCTCAAACACAGGAACATATGTTGATGTAAAAGTATAACAAAACAAGTGCACTTTTATTCAAGACTATAACCGAAGAAAAAAGAAAGCAAGTTACAGTAGGTGGAATGCTAAGAACTGCTGATTTCCATTCTGTGCTATATAACTGTTAACATTTGAATCTGATGATTGCATATAGCGCTGTCTGATTTAGTGTGTGCAAGAACATGCAGGTGGCCAGGTGCTGAGTGCTACAACGCACATTTTAAAAAAAGAAAGAGACAAATATATGTGACGTTTTGAAGAAATCATTTTATGACGCGAATAGTACCAATCAGAAAACATCGTCGAAGTAATGCAATATTATTTGAAAACGAACAGCGTCAGGTTGGGTGTGAAGTTATACTGGCGCTGTTTGAGTCAGATCAGAAGCTGAATAAGCTGAACAAGCTCCTGTTCTGACTCTAAGTAAAAAAGCATGAATTAATCAACAGAAATAACCGCGATTGACATTTTAAAGTTAACGATTTACAGTGCATACCAATTTATAAATTCAATGTCCGTTTGAGGAAAAAAAAAACACTTTCTTCAAAGTTGGGAATCGAACTCGCGTCTCTGTGGCACAGTAAGGCAGTGGTGCTCCAAGTCAGCAAACCGTCCTTATAACTTTTTTTTTTTCAAGATCCATAACACACAGACAGACAGAGCACTGCGTAATACAGAGACAGACAGGCAGAGATATACAAATAAACAGGGAAGGCACATGTACTGAAAGAAAAAGCACTGAATAAGCTCACCCGCTCTAACATCACCCCTCTCCCCATCTGACTCTCTAAGTAACAGCGCAAGTACAGACACAAATCAAGTGCATGTGTGTACTGTATAATATTAACAAAAGAGCAGCTTACTGCTGAAAACGGCAAATATAGGAGTGAGTGGGGATCGAACCAGTACTCTTGATCACACTTGGTGATATCGATCGCGGTTATTTCTGTTTATTAATTCATGCTTTTTACTTAGAGTCAGAACATGAGCTTGTTCAGCTTATTCAGCTTCTGATCTGACTCAAACAGCGCCAGTATAACTTCACACCCAACCTGACGCTGTTCGTTTTCAAATAATATTGCATTACTTCGACGATGTTTTCTGATTGGTACTATTCGCGTCATAAAATGATTTCTTCAAAACGTCACATATATTTGTCTCTTTCTTTTTTTTAAAATGTGCGTTGTAGCACTCAGCAACTGGCCACCTGCATGTTCTTGCACACACTAAATCAGACAGCGCTATATGCAATCATCAGATTCAAATGTTAAGTTATATAGCACAGAATGGAAATCAGCAGTTCTTAGCATTCCACCATGCAAGCTGTCATATCAACCGCCATACTGTAACTTGCTTTCTTTTTTCTTCGGTTATAGTCTTGAATAAAAGTGCACTTGTTTTGTTATACTTTTACATCAACATATGTTCCTGTGTTTGAGCTACATGGCCATGCTCAAAAAATACACGTATAATGCCACGAAAAGTGCATGCAGACACTTCAGTTCGCAAGCATTGGTACGACAATGCAGTCACAAGTACACTGCAGAGCTTTAGCAGTGTCAGATGGGGAGTGTCTGATGATTGCATATAGCGCTGAAGTGACTGCTCTTTACTGTGCTTTCCCCTGCATGTCCTGGAGTACAAAAGAAACAGCATACAGCAACACGTGGGGACTGGCAATACTGGGGGAAAATAACACGCGGTCGTATGTATCGTGATACACTGCAGAACTATAGCGCGTCTTTATGTAAAAACCGCAGTGTCAGGTGGGGGGCGGTAGGGATGGATCCTGAACGCGACTGAGACAATGAAAAGTGAATTTTAAAAAAATAAAGCTAACCTTTACAAATATCATAAATTACACCAGCTGTTACAGACTGAAATCAAATGTATCTTTTTATTCTAAAATAGTGAAAATAAGAACACTTCTCAAATGGGAGTTGTGCAGGATCGAACGCATGAGCTTCAGATTCCCAGTCAGCGACTGATACTGTTACGCCACAGAAGCAGTGATAGTTAAGTCATATCAATGTCTCATACTAAGGCGGGTTTTTTTGGCGGTGGCTTTTTTTTGTACCTTTTGTGAAAGTGTTTCTTTGATATTTGGACTTCAGGCTTCATACATTATATAGTTTATGCCTACATTTTGTCAATTGCTACTAGAATATATAACACGTTTCTGTTTTAACAATGTGTTTACACAGATTACTGTAGAAATGCAACACATATGAAATGCGTGTGTTTCAAATAACAATCTTATTATTTCGACTCTAAAACTCCACTTCACTCCCAGGTAATCAATCAAGGCAAGAGCTGGGAAAAGCCTGTTTACGTTCTAAGTCGTTGGGGGGATGGAATAGCCGGCTGCTGGCAGCTTGTCTTTATCAGTACATTTAGATGACAAAAGACGCTGGCGGAGAGGAGAGAAAGGTTTTAAGAAGCGATTTAAGGTGGGCCGGATATACGAGTTTTTTCGTAGGCTCTGGTAATTCTAGTGTTAATACTGTGTAAGCATACATATTAACACATGTGCAATTAAACGTGTGCATTTACGGGGTGATTTCTCAGGCTTAAAAGCTCACCTTTTATCAAACGCGGGAACAAAGGTAACTGACGTTGTTCACTGTCTTTTAATACTGTGTAACCATACATATTAACACATGTCCAATTAAACGTGTGCATTTACGCGGTGATTTCTCAGGCTTAAAAGCTCGCCTTTTACTAAAAAGGTAAATGCAAAACTATTTTCAATCATTCTATGATCTGCTTCTCACAACTGAAGGCACCGTGGCTGATGGTAAATGACGTTAATTTTTGAGTGTCTTTTAATACTGTGTAAGCATACATATTAACATGTGCAATTAAACGTGTGCATTTACGGGGTGATTTCTCAGGCTTAAAAGCTCGCCTTTTACTAAAAAGGTAAATGCAAAACTATTTTCAATCATTCTATGATCTGCTTCTCACAACTGAAGGCACCGTGGCTGATGTTACGTCACTTGCTGTCCGACCATAAGCATTACCTGGTAGGTAGCCGGACACTCACTTCACTCCCTTTCGGGAATCGAACCTCTCAGGTTTTCTTTTGTTCTTAATTAAAATTTAAAACCAATACTTCACCGCTGCTAAGCCCCTCTAGCGCTGACGTCTGAGGTTCGATTACCGTAAGCAACTGCAGTGAGTGTGTAATTACATTCACGGCATTCGTAGTCTGATTCACAATCTGATTGTATGGGTGCTTACTTCCAGGTAACGCTTACACTTGGCCACCAAGTCAGCTCGAAGTGATCACTCGAGTAAAGGCAGCTTCACAAAAAAACTGATCCTTAACAAACTGTTATTAGTATATTTTCCCTCAATTTAAAAACGTTTTATTTTCTTCTTAATAAAAATTTAAAAGCGGTACTTCGCCGGTGCGAAGCACGTGGATTTCACCGACTGACACATACAGACATATTCATGAGTGCAGGTACTTCGGAAAGAAAGCACCGCGTAAACCTAAACTTTAAATTAACTTCATAGACCTACAAAAGGTTGCCATTCATTTGAGGCAAGATTGCTTTTCTTCTGTACAACTATACGTTGCATTCTCAAAAGAGTGTGCTTGCACGGCTTCGGATATAGATATATATATATATATATGTATGTCTATATATAAATATGTAAGCTTATAAGTACTGCCTTACTTCTCTTTAAGAAAGGAAGATGTAATGATATTTGATTTAAACGATTCCATGTCTTCCTGGGTTTGCGTAGCTTATTTTCTAAAAAGGAGAAACCCTCATTTATAAAACTTTGCTGCAGATGACTTAGCTTATTGTCAATATCTTTACACGTTTTTTTAACACTTATTGACTGAAACGTGCTTTCACGAAAAAAGTTACGGCTTTGCTACAGGATACACCCTCCACAAGTTAAGCAAGTAAAAATAAAATATATATTTCTGTTTTATTTAAACCTTTTAAGTTCGTATGCATAGCCCCATTTGGCTGTTTAATTTTTTTTTTTCTTTCTTCAGTAATATTTAATCTCCTTAAAGAAAAAGAACATATCCATTTTACTTTTTTTCTATCTCTGTAGTAATATTTTAGTGTAAAACAATAACCAGTATTTAAAGTTTTTATGTTACTTTATACATTTATTTTACACAATGTTGAAAAATTAATAAAAAAGCTACATATTTTGGCAGCTGCTGCTTTCATTTTCAATAAAATGAAAAAAGCTCTCCAAGAGAAAACGTCAATAAAGAAGAAACAGTTTGCACTATCTAAAAATCAGAAACCCTCATTTATAAAAGTTTGCTGCAGATGACTTAACTGAAAATAAATGAATAGTTCCTATGTGTATAATACATATTTATCTATTTTACTTATGCCTTTATTCCACCAACTTACAACATCTGAGGTACAATTTGTTACATTACTTTTGTTTTTTGCACAACATGCAGGTGAGGTGACTTCCTCAGGGTCACACAGTGGTGTCAGTACCAGGATTTGAACTGACAAGCTCCGGGTTTGCTGAAATATTACTGAAGAAAGAAAAAAAACGAAAACGGGCAAATGGGGCTATGCATACAAATGTCCATCCGTCCATTATCCAACCTGCTATATCCTAAATACAGGAGCCACTAAGTAGACATATGTATATATATATATATATATATATATATATATATATATATATATATATATATATATATATATATATATATATATGTGAATGTATGTATGTATATATATATATATATATATGTATATATGTAGATATGTGTATATGTAGATATGTATATAAGTATATATGTTTATGTATATATATGTTTACATAACTTCTTTAACACACTACTTCTCCGCTGCGAAGCGCGGGTATTTTGCTAGTACACTATATAACATATATAAAATCTCCCAAACCATTTTTAACACACTCATCCTTATCCCAGTTTTATTACTTATTATTTGCAATAACATACACTTGTTTGGAAACAATGCAGCAAAGGAAACAGAAAGAAATGGACTCTGAAGAAGAGCAAGTTCCCTCTCACGTAACATTACTAATCAGGACAAACAAACGTAAAACAGCCTCTCATGACGTTAGCTGGTGTTAAACCTAGGAAACATAACACAGTCCTGCTTAGCTCTAAACGGCGCTGGTTTCTAGATCAAGGAGACTCCATTGGCTTAATGACTCAGTAACAACAAGGAAAAGCTTCCGTGGCGATCCAATCCTGCTTCAATAAGGACAAATCCAACTATCGAGAAATCACGCGGAACGATACCACAGCAAACCGGCACTCCCAGAAAAAAGGCTACACAGTCACCGAGAATATTAACTCAAAACAAATAACATAAAAGCTTTAACACAAATCACATATAAGTTTAAACCTTAGCATAAGTGCTAACCACTGTGCCACCACACATTCCACAATAATAACCCCGTAATGCACAACCTCGCATACACAGGTCACAAGAAAAAAAAAAAAAGGACAGAAGATATTGAAAGAAATTGTTTCCCTTCTATATTAAAGTTATCAAAAGAACATTTTTCCCTAAGACTTGATCAGGGTCTGAAGGAAAGATGCTTTGCATATTTATAAACATTTGTATAATTAAAAGTGGATACCTTTTTATTTTATGAAATATTACACGTACTCAAGACTCATTTTTAACCCATATTTGCACAGAACTCTGGAAATTTATATGCACAAGGCAGTTTCAGGAAATCACAATTGAACTACATTACCCAGAAGTCTCCATATTACGCTTTCGTACTCCAAAACACACACACACACACAGGACAAGCACTGCGCACGTACACACATTGAATAAATTCAGCACAGACACACACACACACACAGACATCAGCGAGCGCCAGGTACCTTTGAAGTTAACTACAGTGCACATTTCTTCTTAGCGTATCTAATTATATTCTTTCCCCACAAAATATGTACAAATATATACAAATACACACACAATCTATATACTCACACATTTTTCTATCGCTTAATTTTTCTTTTGGTGCTTTTCTCCTACATTTCTTTGAAGGCTGCTTTGCTTATCAAACTGTAAATACGGCTCGAGTTGTTTTTCAATAGGGAGTAACATGAAGCACAAGTATTTGAATCCAGTTAGCTTTTTTTTCAAAACTTCACATTTTAATATCCAAATTCTAATTACAATACTTTTCAATTTCCCAAATGTTCGCACTTCTCCTAATTTTTCTATTCTTGCCTCAATTATGCTTAATTTTATGTAATACTACTGCTGCAAAGAATGAAACCTGTGCCAACTGAAAGTGTTTAAATCATGGCATTAATTTTAAGAAATCCTGTCAAATGAACTTCGTTAATGCTTTTCCGGATGCATTTTTGTAAGGTATTCTTTCTCTGATCTTTAATTTATATTCATCTTAATTGAACTACTTTGGCTTTCATATATTTATTTACTGTAACTCCTAACAGTGACACCGTTTTGATAAAAAAAATCTCTCAATGTATCTCTATGAAAGAGGTGCTTCATTACAAAATCCCACTCACATTCGTTATGTGCTTGATTATTTTACTGTGTCTCTCGTTATCCACTATTTGGGTCCCAGAGCTTATTCCCACTCACACATGTCTCCGTGCCCATGGCTTATTTTACTACCACTAAGAGATAACGGCGCTCATACAGTCGCTCTCACAATCATTCCTTATTCGGGGGTGGGACAATTAAAATTCATTCCTTATTCGGGGGTGGGACAATTAAAATATATGTGTGTGTGCCAACACTTCTCTTAGATGTTTTTACTATTCTTTCTATTTCTTTTCTCACTTTCTTGCAAATGCAAGTTCTAAAAAACAATAGCCCTCTTCTTTTTATTTTTACTGAATGTTTTAGCTGTACTCTTCCTCCTACAGGGTAAAATTTATATATAGCTACTTTTACACGCACAGGTTTCTTTATTTTTCTTTTAAAGCAACATATTTTATTTTTGCACACGAAAAGTTACACACTTTATATATATATATATATATATATATATATATTACATTCCCTAAATTCCACACTCGTACTCACTCATACTTTTTAGCACCTAACGTGCTAGCCCTATTGCCCTATGCTTGCCCTACGCTGGCTTTGCACCTATGTGCCATACACGCTTCAGTCTGCACCTGTGTGCTTCATTTGTATGAGGGGCCAAACAGGCCATAAATCATATATTTCTGTGTGTAATCTATTGGTTTACGTATCAACACTATTGGTTTATGAATATTTACTATCGGTTTGCGTGCATACTTAATTGGTTTGCGTGCGTATAATACTGGTTTCATTCATATGAACTATATTGGTTCGTGTCCGTATATTATCGGTTTGTGCGTGAACTATATCCGTTTGTATATGCATAGCACTGGTTTGCATATGAACTATATTGATTCGCGTGTGTATATTAGTGGTTCCAGTACGTTTGTTATTGGTTTGTGAGTGAACTGCATTGGTTTTCGGTTGTATGTTATCAGTTTGCGTATGAACTATATTGGCTTGCGTTCTGTGCCGGTCTAACGATGATTTTGTGTATGCACTATATTGGTTTCATGCACGTCTTATACTGGTTTCATGTGGGTAATATATCGGTTTTGCGCTTGAACTCTAATGGTTGTATGTGTTCCATGTCGGTTTCTCGTACGAAACATACTGGTTTGTGAACGAACACTATTGCAACACTGTGTATGAACTATATCGGTTCTGCGTACGAACTATATTGGTTGTTCACATGATCTTCAGTGAAAATGGGTGGGGCAAGAAACAGGAACTCAGGGGCCGGTAGTGTCATGGAGCATGTAGAGAAGCTGACAGGAGACAGATCTGGGTTTACTTTAAACAGTGCAGTATTTTTTTCCACACAATAGGTTTGGGAAAGGACTTGGTGGTAATTATTACTATTTAATAGAATCTGCCATTGAGTGTGTAATGAACACAAAGCTGAAGTTAAGTACGTATTTGGTCGTCTTTTTATTCGCTTCCAGCTACATGCTCGCTTGCAACCTGCGACTGTACTTTTTCACACAGCTTTTGCAAGCTAGTTACTTATTCTACAGGCAAAATATTCTACATTTACTACTGACGCCTTTATCCAGTATAACATTTAGTTACTACTGGTTACATTTCTTATGCCCAGCGATCCCGCACCGTGCCGCCTATTCAGGTGAAGTGACATGCTCATGGTCACACAGTGTCACTATCAGGACTTTAACCGAGAAATGTAGGATTTAGAGGGCAAAGCCCTTACCACAATGCCCCAATGCTTGCACATCTGCAATGTGTATATTATTTGACATAATATAATCTTGTCCAGGACAGATTCCTTTGTTAAAGTTGAGTGTAACATTTTCAACCCGTTCAAGAGCTAAATCTGGGATATTTATTCTTTCAAATAATGTATCAGTTTGCAGATTAATGTACACGCTGTATAATATTTTACCATGCACTTAACATTGAAGAAGAAGCTGGTTTGTGAATAAGTAGCTGACTACAAGCATATGTGTAGCTAGGAGTGAATAAAAAGCCACCTGAATGTGTACCTAACTTAAGTCCCGTGATCATTTCAAATGTTAAACGTTAATCATCACCAAGCCCTTTCACAAACATTAAGTGGCATACAAAAGTATTCAATCCCCTTGAAAGTCATAATTTTCTGCAAGACAAAAGATGTATACACATTTATTCATTCAGTATTTTTCTTATGCTGTGACAAAACATTTCCAAAGACAAAATAAACCATTTTCTGTAGACGTTTAACTGAAGAAGAAAAACTCCAAAGTTAATGTTTGCATAGGTATTTAAACCTCTGTGCTTTGGAAGCTCCATCATTACACCAATGACAAATTAATTACAAAGGTGACAGTCATTTAACAGTCATAATTAAACATGATGAGGTGCTACTTGTGAGTCCTTTCTGTCTCTCTGGATATAAACAGCCCCCTTTGTAAGGGCCGTAATCTTTGGTGGACAGTCACTGCAAAAATGAAAACAAAGGAGCATTCTACTGATGTGAGAAACAAAGTTATGGAAATGCACAAGACTGGGAATGACTATAAAAATATCAAAAGAGTTTGAATGTCCCATTGCGCACTGTTGCATTCATCACCAGAAAGTGGAAGGTTCATCAAAGTACACAGACTCTGACTAGAACAGGCTGTCCCTCAAAACTCAACATCAGAGTGAGGCATCAACTGGTGAGAAAGGCGACTAGAAATCCAACTGTCACTCTCAGATGTCTGCGACGATCTTTAGCTGGAGTAAAGGTGCAGGGGTCCACAATTTCAAGAGTTCTCCATAAAACAGGCTTCTATGGGAGGGTAGCATGAAAGAAGCCATTCCTTAAGAAGGTCCACATAAAACAATGTATGGCGTTTGCCACAAAGCATTAAAAAGACCCAGTTAAAATGTGGGAGAAGGTTTTATGGTCATATGAGACCAAAATAGAAGTTTTTGGACAGACTTAAGAGGTATGTGAAGTGTAACACTAACATTGCCCAGGCCTCAAGAAACAACATTCCTACAGTGGAATATGGTGGTGGCAGTCTCATGGGGATGCTATGGGGATGTTTTTCATGTGCTGGGTCTGAGAATCTTGTCAGAGTTGAAGGGACAATGGATGGACACGTATACTGCACAATTTTGCAAGAGAACTTGTTCCAGTCTGCTATGAAAGCTCAGGAGAAGCTTCATCTTTCAACATGATAATAACCTTAAGCATTAGGACAATGTGACACTTTAATAGCTCAAAAACAGAAAGGTGAATGTTTTGAAGTGGCCAAGTCAAAGCCCTAAGCTTAACCCTGTTGAGAATCTGTGGCACTGTTTGAAAACTGCTGTTCAGAGGTGCCATCTCACCGACATAGAGGGTCTCTAGAAATCCTGCCAAGAAGAAAGGGGCAGAATCACTCCTGAGCAATGTGCAGAACTGGGGCCTACTTACAAAAGAACGAAAGCTGTTACGGCAGCAAAAGGGTTCTTGACAAAGTATGAATGTGTTGGGCTTGAATACTTAATGCAAACATCAACTTTGGAGTTTTTCTTCTTCAGTTAAATATCTACAGAAAATGGTTTATTTAGAAATGTATTGTTACAGCACAAGAGTTCACATTAAAAAGAATGAATAAATAAACGTGGAAAAATCTTTTGTCATACAGAAAATTAGGATGACTTTTAAAGTGAATGAATACTTTTGCATGTCACTGTTTGTTTCTGAAAGGGCTTGGTGGTTATTATTTTTAACAGTATTTTCCCGTAATTCTGAAATATTCACGGGGCTGACGTGAGGTGCACATTCTGCTGGCTTTTTATTCAATCCTAGCTACATCCAGTATATGCTTGCAGTCAGCTACTTATTCATACAGCTTTTGCACACCAGCTTCTTATTCTAACAGCATGGCAAAATATTCTACAGCATGTACATTAATCAGAATCATTACAAACTGATCAATTATTTGAAAAAATAAATATTCCACATTTTGGTTCTGCACAGGCCAAAAATGTTAAACACAACTTTAATTTAACAAAGGAATCTGTCTTGTCACAAAACTGTGAAAATTAAGGTGGCTGAACGTGATTTAACACTTTACAGTGCCCATTAAATAGCACAGTAAATCCTATTTATCAGATATTGGAGTGGAAATACGCAGGTACTCGTATCTGGCAGGGCAAAAATCGGCTGCATCTTAAAAAACGCATATGCCTTGTCACAAAACTGTGAAAGGTAAGGTGGCCCAATATGATGTAACTCACATATACTGGTCCTAAATATGGAACATTTAGCTTTTCAAAGAATGGACACGATCATATCATGTCAAATAATATGCACGTTGCAGATGTGCAAGCAGTGGGGCGTTGTGGTTAGGGCTTTGTCCTCTAAACCCTACATTTGTCGGTTCAAGTCCTGATAGTGACACTGTGTGACCATGAGCATGTCACTTCACCTGTCTAGGCGGCACGGTGCGGGATCGCTGGGCATCAGAAATGTAACCAGCAGTAACTAAATGTTATACTGGATAAAGGCGTCAGTAGTAAATGTAGAATATTTTGCCTTTAGAATAAGTAACTAGTTTGCAAAAGCTGTGTGAAAAAGTACAGTCGCGGGTTGCAAGCGAGCATGTAGCTGGAAGTGAATAAAAAGACGAGCAAATACGTACTTAACTTCAGCTTTGTGTTCATTACACACTCAATGGCTGATTCTATTAAATAGTAATAATTACCACCAAGTCCTTTCCCAAACCTATCGTGTGGAAAAAAATACGGCGCTGTTTAAAGTAAACCCAGATCTGTCTCCAGTCAGCTTCTCTACACGCTCCATGACACTACCGGCCCCTGAGTTCGTTTCTTGCCCCGCCCATTTCCACTGAAGATCACGTGAACAACCACTATAGTTCGCACGCAGAACCGATATAGTTCATACACAACATTCCGATAGTGTGCGTTCGCAAACCAGTATGTTTCATACGCAAAACCGATATAGTGCACACATAAATCCAGCATGTTACTTTCACAAAGCCGACATAGTACGCACACATAAAACCGGTAGAAGACTGACAAGGACTCAATGTAGTGCATACACAAAACCAATAGCGTTCATATGCGAAACCGATATATTACCCACGTGAAACCAGTATAGTACATATGAAAAACCAGTGCTATACGTAAGCAAACCAGTAGTATACGAACACAAACCAATATAGTTGATACGCAAACCGATTGCATACGCACGCAAACCAATGCAATTCCCTCACAAACCGATAGCAAACGCACGTGAACCAGTAATAAAGTTCAATTCAATATAGTTCATATGCAAACCAGTGCTATGCATATACAAACGGATATAGTTCACGCACAAACCGATAATATACGGACACGAACCAATATGGTTCATATGAATGAAACCAGTATTGTTCGCACGCAAACCGATAGTAATCATCCATAAACCAATAATGTTCATGCGTAAACCAATACTTTACGTACAAAAATATATGATTTTTGGCCTGTTTGGCCCCTCATACATTTGCCATGTCGCTTTAATGCACTCCACACATTCTGCACTAATGTGCCTCTTCGATTGCTGCGGCACTTTTTAATGCGCTCCACACATACAGCACTTGCGTGCTTTCCTAACCTACCAAAAGAAAAATCATAAAATAAAATAAAGTTCTAATTCCCTTATCTGTCCCTTAATGCTAGCACATTCAACCCACCTGTCTGAACGCGGATCCCTTTCACCAGCTCTCTATACGAACTTGAAAGCGTTTATCCGAACAGGAATTTTTTGCCTACACGTTGCCAAATCCCCTTCTCTAATCCAGGGTGGCCACGATAGGTCTCCAGTCGCACCTGAACCAACTCTTTTGCTGGGGCACAGTCAGAGGGAACTGCTGCAACTTTTCCCTAAAAGCGGCTCCCTCTCGAGACAGGCGGAAATTTTACTCCACCCTACTCGTCTCACTGGAGAATATATACAGCCACATCAAGGCGGTGTTAGTTCAGGAATTCCACACCTATCTATACACGGTTTGCCGTCGTCACAGAAACCTTAGCATCTGATAGGATTTCAACACTACCCATTACTCGTGCAGCCCCTGACTCACCTGGGCCGGATCGTTACGAGTCCTCCGTCTCTACTGGGACCGGAGCTCCTCTGTCACTTCTGGGACAGAGCGTTTTTCACCGTATTGAGTACTGCCCCTACATTCATACAATCACAAATCAGCTGTACAGTCTTCCACACATTCCATTTAAGTCTGTATGCCCATCCCTTTTTCCTTTACCTTGTTCTTTTTAGAGAGGCTTTTCTGCCGCTTGTCTCCGTTTGGGGGGGGGTAAGGACGCTCTTTGAAACTTTACACAAACAAGTTTACCAAAATATCGCTTACCTTTCTGTTTGGCCACCGTCTGTGTTCGTTTCACAGAGCACCGTCCCATCCTTGGGAGCTGCCATTCCTCCCCACGATCAGGGTCACCAAATATGTCATGGCGAAAAATTATCACCAGAAAGCGTTTTACCTGAAATGAAGGCTATTAGGACTCAGGATAGGCAAACAGAATCTATAATTTTATTGCAATAAAATAACCATAAAAATAACACAAAAATAACACGGACTCAACCCAATATGGACAAATTGAACTGAGCCCCGAACAGTTCAGGATTCCAAACTTATATAGTCATTTTTATCACTCCGACCTCGCTCAAATACCTTGAGTACCCATAGGAACCATTATTATCTCCTGACTTTCCCTGCAGCTGGCCCCTCCGGTACTTTCACTGTCTATTGTTAATTTTATTTTCTGTTTTGCTCATTTCTTTCACTGGCCAAGGCCTTTCTTCCATATATGGGCTTCCTCTCGTCATTTTCCCTTCCTAGCCTATTTGGTGATCAAAGCTAAGCTTTAATTTAAAAAGAAATATGTCATGTGCTTTTATTCAATTATTTACTTGGCAATCCTGACTTGCATTAGTATCTGCACTAAGGTTAATGCTTATATATTTGTCTATATTTATTTATGCTAATACATGAATACACTCATTTTAATTTCCATACATTACATCATCTTCCTTTTGCTGTTTCTGCTGACTCACTGTTCCAGCTGGCTTCTTTCGTGCCTGCCAGGGCCTATTTTTTACTGATATCGTTTCTCAGCTTTCTGACTTTCGAACACAGGTGTCCTGGTCCCCCCTTCATCTGTCCTCGGGTAGTTTCTGTGCATCATTCTTGTCCTGTTCTATTCTTGCTCTCTTAATACTGGTAACATTCCTTCAAGCTTAAAAAATAATGCAATATGACTGATTTTTTAGTTAACCATTTGCTTGACCTATCTTATTTGATTAACATTCTAATTTATGTTAAATCTAATGCTTCAGAAGCTATTAATTACTTTTATGGCTATTTATGCTAATATGCTATTTATGCCTAATGTATAAATTTTTTCCTTCTATAAAGGATAGAAAAAACACAAATAACACTCAATAAAAACAACATGAAATGAACCATAAAACCTGTCATGTGGGAAAACAAATATATATTTTTAAATGTGTATTTATAAAGTGCAGTGTTGTCAAGCACATAAAAAATTAACTACTGATTATATATTTGCTCAATAATAAATCCCAATTAAAGAGATATCAATTAAAAGTTTTTTTTCTTTATTTTTCATGGTAAGAGAAGCCATCACCTGGCTTTCTCCATATTCACAGCATAAATAGTTTGTGGTGTGAATTTATTAAAATATACTCAAGATATGATACAATTGAAATCTTGTTTTCACGATTTAGTCTGCTAATTATTACAGTAATAGAAAAAATATAAAATGAAATCAAATTTTCCATTGCAATTAGATTGTAGCAGTTGTGAATATTGCAGTTGAAATTTTTTAACTTTATAATCTCCAAGTTTTTCTTTCAGAAAATTTAATGAAATTTTTTTTGAATTTCTGTTGTTGGCGTTGATTATAAAAACGTTGAGCTTTAAAAGTTTGAAGTTGAATAGCTGCAATTCTTCAAAACATAAGCTAGTTGTCCACAAAATGTAATGAAAATTAGTCAATTTTTTTCCAAGTTACAGTGTCCATAAAATATTTACCACAGGTGCACATTTTCATCCATCCATTTTCCAACCTGCTGAATCCTGGGAGCCAATCCCAGCCAACACAGGGCACAAGGCAGGAACCAATCCCGGGCAGGGTGCCAACCCATCGCAGGACACACACAAACACACTAGGGCCAATTTAGAATTGCCAATCCACCTAACTTGCATGTCTTTGGACTGTGGGAGGAAACCGGAGCACCCAAAGGGAACCCACGTAGACAACATGCAAACTCCACACAGGAAGGACCCAGGAAGCGAACCTGGGTCTCCTAACTGCGAGGCAGCAGCGCTACCACTGCACCACCGTGCCGTAAAGTAATATAATGCTTTCATGTATTTGGCTCTGTAAGATTCATTTGTTCTGTTTGACAAACCTTGTAGATGGTAAGACCTTTTATATGTACTTTGCTAATGTTACATAGTGTACATGATTGGAAATGAAATACAGCAGTAAACTGACAGATCAAGAGAAGGAAGACATGTGACACACTGCTGTGTTTCAGTTTCTGCTTGTGATCTGTAAATTCATAAACAGAGTCTTCCAAGGCACTGTATTTAGTTTCAGGAGTGCAAATTTCATGGGGGAATGTTTTTCCCACACTTTTTGAAATAAAAGAACATAAAATACTTACCAAGCATTAAGCAGAAAAATCATGTAATTGCCCATGCAATCTTAATAAGTTTATCTGAAATCACTAATCGTAGCTGATAAAATATGAAAAACGTAGGAACACACCCAATGTAATGCCAAGTTAACACCAGAAGTACAATAAATGATGTTTATAACAAAAAATAAATCACACCTCAGGCTCAATTTGCCTGTTGTCCATTAACCAGACATTCTTACATTGCAGAAGCATGCACATTGAAGCCCTTGTAGATATTTCTGTAGGACAAGGTGGGCCACAGAACCGCATACAAAACAGGTATCATGGCAAACTGGTAAAATCAAATTAATTTTATGTAAGTCGTCAGTCTACAATTCATCTTTGAAAAGCATGAGGAAGAGCTTTCAAAGACAGGGTAAAGGCAATAGAAATAAAATCCAAAAGAACTCAATACAACATAAGAATCCAAAGAACAGGCAAAAGGGTCATACAAAGATATTGTAACAACAGCTCGTAAAGGTATCCAGCAAAGTATGAGATGAAAAGAAAAGCCCAGAATAGGGAAACAAAAAAGTTAAAAAATTACCAACATAAAGAGAGCCTGTTAAATAGCTTTTGCATTGACAGGCACACAATGTCTGAGCAAAGTGCCTCTGCCAAACTACTTCTTTTTTAGAACATTAGAACAATTTTGAGGAGTACAGACCATTCAGGCCAATAAGCTCACCAATCCTATTGACCTAGATTCACCAAATTAAAATAGAGTCAGCATTTGAAAGCCCCAACAATGCTACTCTCTACCACACTAATTGGCAATTTATTCCATGTTTCTGTGGTTCTTTGTGTGAAGGAAAGTATTATTATAACATCTCTGTGAAATGTCTTCTTAACAAGTTTCCAACTGTGTGTCCATGATGTTGTTGAGGAATTTATTTAAAGTAACAGTAGAGATTAATTGTACAAACTCCTTTCATTATTTTAAACACTTTAATCACCTCTTAATTCACATTTGCTTAAACTGGAAAGTTTAAATTCCATGAATCTTTCTGTATTGCTCATTCCTCTCAGTCACAGAATCGGTCTAGTTGCTCTTCTCTGGACTTTTTGCAATTTAAAGACCAAAACTGTACACAGTTCTCCAGGCGAGACCTCACTAGTGAGTTATATAACTGAAGTATAACCTCCCCTGACTGATACTCTACACATCAACCTATATAAACTAACATCCTTCTTGATCACTTTTGAACACTTTCTTGATGTAGATAGTGATGAGTCCATTATGTTTCATAGATCCTTCTTATAGGGCTTTATTTATCTTGCCTCTTTGATCATGTGCCTTCTGCTTAATTAACTGACACTAATGAGAGGAGCTAAGGGTAATTTGCAAACAAAACAAGTGACTAGGGAGTAGAGCCTCAACTACATCCTGACACAATTTCTAGTTAAGGTCCAGATACTCATTGTATCCCCCAGGGTGCCTCCTCTCTATAATAATATATAGCAAGGTGCTATCTGCTACCACAGAAAACCTCTGCTGCTTCACAATAGTTTGTGAGGTACTCCCTCATTTAGTCAGAGAGTTACACACTCTTACTATAAGCTGGGTTGCTTATTCCCTAGCATTCTGGGGTAACACTGAATTCCCACAGCATCCTGGGTTAATGTTTCCCTCAGGCTGCAACTCTCTCTCCTGCACTTCTTCTCCGGTATTTTGTCTGAGGCACCCACTACATTTATAAGGCTAAACATACTCCTGTACTACCTTTCTTTACACATTAGCCACCAAGTATCCATTCATTTTCCAACACACTTATCAAGTTCACTGTCACTAGAATGAAGTTCCCCATTGGTGTGTTTATGTATAGTCCTGCTGCGAGAACAAGTTTCATCTTTCTCTTACAGCCTTAGTGAACATCCCAGTCCATGTCACCCTTGTCTTCTAGGTAAAATATTCATATGTTGCAAATGATAATATAAATTGTGATATATGAAATAAATTAATGCAAAGTTATGAGATTATTATCTTAACATGCCAATGGCAAAGGTAGAGTTTGGTTAAATATTCCATAAAAAATACAAAGACAGGTGCTTGACAGTAAATTTGTTAGTTTTTGGCCGGTGGTTTGGAAAGGAGCTCCACTGACATTTATACTGAACACCTTTCATTGTGAAATAACTTAGAATACTATCAAGGTCACATATTTGACCACCATAATCAGGGACACTTAGAATACCATTGCACCATTATAATTCAGTCAAAACTACACATTTAAAAATAAAGATGCCAGAGTGGTTCTTCAAAGCGATGCCATTGGGTAACTATTTTGGTTCCTAAAAGACCCATGTACAGGAAAGATCCAGAAAGAACCTTTATTTATTTAGATCTGTAACAGGTTCCATACACTAAATAACCATGAATAGATGGTAACAGATTTGTAATATACTAATGGCTTGTGATTTTAAAAGGATTCTTGCTGCATACAATAACCCAGGCTAAGTCCAGGTGTTCTAAATCTTTAGCCTAACATACCTTAAAGATTTCAGTTTTTTTCTACATATTTGGAAGTTTTTTAAAGCACAAAGAACCAAATTTGTATGCGAAGAACTTTTCCCAGAATGATATAGTGTTTTGTAACACTCAGTGCTCAGTAAAAAAACAAGAAGTGTCATTAAATAACCAGTATCGTGAAGAGTTTAGCCCAGTTTCTCCTTCCCCAATGCATTTCTCTAAATAGGGCAAAGTTTGCAAACAGTTCCATGCAAAGCAAACACTGTGGGGTACGTTCATTATTAGTCCTGTATTGCACCTAATTCTGTTGGTACCTGCAACTGTTTACTTTAATAAAAGAGTGCATAAAAATGATTGGTGGATGGATAAAATTGCACTATTTCTATAGTAAAATTACACTTGACATTCTTATAATATTCTCTGAAGTGAAATATTCTTTATAATATGAGTACACTGCTGTACACTCTTTGATCCAAGTTTTATACTAAAAGAAAGATTTCAGATCTTTTATTTTGAAGTAAATTATTACTGACATTGTTTTCACAATAAGGGAAAACCTTAATAACAGAGCTAAAGAAAGCCCTAGGCAAGATATTACATTTACGTATGTCATAGGACTGTGAAGTATAAGCTATGAGGAAACAGTGGTGGTATTTTCTTTTCAGTTTATATAACAAAGGTGACATAACAGAAGTGTTCAAAAATGAATAGAATTAGTGGGAAGGGTGCCACCTGTTACTTTGAAATTAATATTTCAAAATGGACACAATGTGGGAGTAGTTTAAGGCTAAATTTTGAGTTTTTCTTCACACAGAGGTTAATAAATTGCCAAACTATGTGCTTTATACTGGCAGTTAGGGAACATTTAAGTAATTTGGGAAATGCTCATGAATTTGGACAGATGTGTTGGCTTTGCTTAGTTATTGTTATGTTTGACAAGTGAACTTTTATTATTAAGGACTTTAAAATAATTTTACAAAATTTCTGTTTATTTACATGCTTTATATTAGATGAGGCACTGTTTGTTGATTTTGTGTATAAATTGATTTATTTCTGTTAGTCCATTTTATGTATCTGTTTTTCCTAGTAAAGTGAAGGGAAACTCTATATCAGCCACAACAGGAACCAAGCCAGAATAATATCTTTGTCAACTGCAGAATATACATCAATTATTACTCAAACTGAGTCAATTTACTGTAGTATCTCCATTAAAACTAACCACACAAGATTGCTCTATGAGAGCTAACTGGAAATCATAGAGGAAATCTGTATGATTAAAGAAAGAATGTTCAAAAAGCAAATAAAAATAATCCAACAGCGAAAAATACACAGAAGTGTCTATATCAATCTTAACAGAAAGTATAACTGTTGAAATTTGGTTCATTGAATCCTCCATTTCAATTGCCTTTTTGAAAGTCCTGAGAAAAACTTCAAAGCTGCAAAAAAAATTTTAATCAGACTAGGCAATACTTAATGATTTTTCTCTCCAAGAATTTACTTTACTGAAGACATTAAAGGTTTCAAGAGGCCACGGAAGTAAACTGATTATGGAAACATCTGACAAGGACATAGCCTGGCAGGAAAAATTATATACAAAATTATTGGACTTATTGTTTCAAGAGACAAATATTGGTCATTGTGTCAAAGTAAACTAGAGACATTCAGTGCTCACCCCTCTCAAACTTTATCCAAGCAAAAACATGGCTTAAGACAAGACATATTATATTAGATTACCATCATCATAGAGACACTCTTTGAAAAGATTCCTTCAAACAATAATACCCAATTCCTTGAATTTACTCATCTTTACAGCCCTGAAATAAGGCACATGTTCATCATGGGGCTCACTGATGCACATATACACACTTAAGTGAATACAGGGCCAATTTGGAATTGACCAGCATTTCTTTTGGGATGTGGGAGGAAAATAAGAGTACATCGAGGGAGAGCCTAAATGAACACAGGGCCACTGTTGTCACACATTATGTCAGAAGGCACGGCACGCACCCTGACCAAGTGGGGCATCAGAATAGCACATAAACCCACGAACAATCTGCGCATGGTCCTGTTTAATGCTAAAAACAAGAAATCGACAGTCGAAACAGGAAACGCAGTTTATAGTATTCCATGAAATTCTTGCTTAGCGGTATACATAGGACAAACGTCAAAAAGAATCTCAACACGTGTACAGGAACATCGCAACGCTGTCAGAAGAAAGGACGCACTATCTTTGATATATGCACATACTAAATCGACAGGACACACATTCAACTGGGACAACGTAAAAGTAAAATTTAAGGCCAGTACTAAAAGTGCCAGAGAGTTGGCCGAGTCTTGGCTATCAGATGAAAACGCCATCAACAGACACTTGGACATAAATCCAGCATATGCCAACCTAAGAAGGACATGTACACAATAATTAAACTATACAACCCCCCCCCCCCTTGATCATACTGACTTAGACACCTCCACCCAACCCACTGAATGTGTTGCTATATATTGCCTTTGATTCCTGTAAGTCTAAGCATTATCCTCTGATGAAGACCCCTGATAGGGGTTGAAAGCTCAGGAATAAAACTATTTTATGATACGTGATTCGTTTTTTCTCCCTTCGTGGATCTCCAACTGCAAATATGCAAACCGTATCACAGACCTTCTCTTCCATATATATATATATATATATATATATACCATGATGACATCACAAGCATTACAATGTTTTTTTATAACATTGTATAAGAAATATGCATCTAGCGTGAACAAAATTATTCCAGAATGAATCTGTGTTATCAAACAAAGATTTATGACATTAATCTGCATCCATCCCTGCAAGCAGGTCCTCCAACTTGCAGGGAAAACTTGACGGTTGGTGGTAGGACTGGCACTCCAGCAAATGTAAAAATTACCTCACACTGTTCAGTGTGGTGCTGAGATGTCACTCGTTGCATGGCTGCACGTGATTTCCCAATCTGGGTGGTTCGTCATGTGGTGGGTGTGGCAACTTACTGTAATCAGCGCATGCTCCCAACTTGTAACTTTAACCGGCACTTTACATCGGACCTGTTGCAGTCTTTTATCCTGAAATAAAAGACAAGGAATGCCTTCCCAGATATCAGGCATGAATCAGAACTTTTTCTTTTCATTCTGTATTGGACTATTATGAGTAAATTCACCTAAACATAGATATTTAGATAATATAATATTAAGCTAATAAAGGAAATGGGCACAGTTGTAGCACTAGTTATTGTCTTGGAGAAATTGCATACTGTATTTAATATTTAAAGTGACTACATTTTTTCATTTCTAATGAAAACAGTAAAACTAGAATCTGGTCAACAAAAATATAACATACAGTCATGGCCGAAATTATCGGCACCCCTGGAATTTTCCCAGAAAATGCACCATTTCTCCCAGAAAATTATTGCAATTACAAATGTTTTTGTATATACAGTAATCCCTCCTCCATCGCGGGGGTTGCGTTCCAGAGCCACCCGCGAAATAAGAAAATCCGCGAAGTAGAAACCATATGTTTATATGGTTATTTTTATATTGTCATGCTTGGGTCACAGATTTGCGCAGAAACACAGGAGGTTGTAGAGAGACAGGAACGTTATTCAAACACTGCAAACAAACATTTGTCTCTTTTTCAAAAGTTTAAACTGTGCTCCATGACAAGACAGAGATGACAGTTCTGTCTCACAATTAAAAGAATGCAAACATATCTTCCTCTTCAAAGGAGCAAACAAATCAATAGGGCTGTTTGGCTTTTAAGTATGCGAAGCACCGCGGCACAAAGCTGTTGAAGGCGGCAGCTCACACCCCCTCCGTCAGGAGCAGGGAGAGAGAGAGAGAGAGACAGATAAAAAAATCAATACGTGCCCTTCGTGCTTTTAAGTATGCGAAGCACCATTCAGCATGTCGTTTCAGGAAGCAGCTGCACAAAAGATAGCAACGTGAAGATAATCTTTCAGCATTTTTAGACGAGCGTCCGTATCGTCTAGGTGTGCGAACAGCCCCCCTGCTCAATCCCCCTACGTCAGGATCAGAGAAAGTCAGCGCAAGAGACAGAGAAAAGTAAGCTGGGTAGCTTCTCAGCCATCTGCCAATAGCGTCCCTTGTATGAAATCAACTGGGCAAACCAACTGAGGAATCATGTACCAGAAATTAAAAGACCCATTGTCCTCAGAAACCCGCAAAGCAGCGAAAAATCTGCGATTTATATTTAAATATGCTTACATATAAAATCCGCGATGGAGTGAAGCCGCGAAAGGCGAAGCGCGATATAACGAGGGATTACTGTACATGTTTATTTCCTTTATGTGCATTGGAACAACACAAAAAAACAGAGAAAAAAAAGCCAAATCTGACATCATGTCACACAGAACTCCAAAAATGGGCCAGGTAAAATTATTGGCACCTTTTCAAAATTGGGGGTAAATCGTTTTATTTCAAGCATATGATACTCGTTTGAACTCACCTGTGGCAAGAAACAGGTGCTGGCAATACAGCAAACACACCTGAAGCCAGTTGAAATGGAGAAAAGTTGACTCAAGCTTTCTGTTGTGTCTGAGTGACACAAGAACAGAACAGAAAGAAGAGCAGAGAATTGTCTGAGGACTTGAGAACAAAAATTGTGTAAAAATACCAACAATCTCAAGGCTACAAGTCCATCTCCAGAGATCTTCATGTTCCTTTGTCCACTGTGCATAACATAATCAAGATGTTCACAACACATGGCACTGTAACTAATCTCCCTGGACGTGGACGGAAGAGAAAAATTGATAAAAGACTACAACGAAGGATAGTCTGAATGGTGGATAAACAGCCCCAATCAACTTCAAAACATATTCAAGCTGTTCTGCAGACTCAGGGTGCATCAGTGTCAGCTCGAACTATCCGTCAACATCTAAACGAAATGAAATGCTATGGCAGGAGAGCCAGGAGGACCCCATTACTGACACAGAAACATAAAAAAGCCAAAATGTACTTGAGGAAGTCAAAATCCTTCTGGGCAAACGTCTTGTGGACAGATGAGACCAAGGTAGAGCTTTTTGGTAAAGCTCATCATTCTACTGTTTACGGAAAACGGAATGAGGCCTACGAAGAAAAGAACACAGTACCTACAGTCAAACATGGTGGAGGTTCTAAGATGTTTTGGGGATGTTTAGCTGCCTCTGGCACTGGATGCCTTGACTGTGTGCAAGGCATCATGAAATCTGAAGACTACCAAAAGATATTGGGGCGCAATATAGGGCCAAGTGTCAGAAAGCTGGGTCTGTGTCAGAGGTCATGGGTGTTCCAGCAGGACAATGACCCCAAACATACCTCTAAAAGCACCCAGAAATGGTTGAAGACAAAGCGCTGGAAAGTTCTGAAGTGGCCAGCAATGAGTCTGGATCTAAATCTGATTGAACACTTATGGAGAGATCTCAAAATTGCTGTTGGGAGAAGGTGTAACAAGCTTGTTTATGGTTATAGGAAGCGCTTGATTTCAGTTATTTTTTCCAAAGGGAGTGTAACCAAATATTAAGTTGAGGGTGCCAATAATTTTGTCCAGCCCGGTTTTTGAGTTTTGTGTGAAATGATGTCAGATTTGGCTTTTTTTTATCTGTTTTTTTGTGTTGTTCCAATGCACATAAAAGAAATAAACATGTGTATACCAAAACATTTGTAATTGCAACAGTTTTCTGGGGTGCTGATAATTTCAGCCATGACTGTAAAACAGTCGATAATAATTAGCATTGGATGAATCTGAGAATGTTACACTATATTAAGATGTAAACTGCAGCCACTGGAAACCCACTCTACAATGAAAGGAACTAGGTATGTCATATATAGATTGTACAAAGGAATTCTTGTTAGTAATGCTAAAGAAATTATGTAAATTTTACACATATGCAATTTTTATTTTGGATTATTTTTATAGTTACCCTTTTGACCTGGGATTTGAATTAGGTCACCATCCCTTTGTTGTAAAAGGCAATTAAAGGAAGGTGACATCAGAGGAGGTATCCAGCTTTAAAATTTGTGCTCCAATATCCTCATAATGAAGAACAGAGATGAGTGCTACAAAGCATTGGCGAGATACAGCCCATAGTACCCTTGGACACTGCCACCTGTCTATGACAAACAGAAAATTGGGGAACAAAGGTAGATAAAAACTGATTTATAATGGCTCTAGACCTGATGCAGTGTGCAGTGTAGAGGCAGGGAGGCATTGAATAAGTAATATGAGTGGTGTCTTGGATTACTAGACGTATGACTGGAAAAACTGGTTAAAGTGGTGGATGTACCAAACAGAAGGAGAGTATTTATATGATATGTATTGGAGACAGTGATGGAAAATAAAGGCGTAAGAATGCATAGTGAAAACAGAGGTAGGTACAACTTTGTTCTTCTTTTCTGTTAGAGGAGCAGTGATGGAAATGCTATGGTCGGTGTACTTGTGCTAAAAATCTGCAATAGTAGTGGAGGTGAAGACAGTGAATGAACATATTGTTGAAGGCTTATGCCCCATAGGTTGGCAGAAATGATGATGAGAAAGATGAGCTCTGGTATAGGAAATGATGGCATGGGTGTCTCAGGGGAGGTGACTGATATCGGTGGTGACTTAAATGGCCATATTGTTGCCAGTGCTAATGAGGGTGTTCAGGGGGGCTTAAGCTTCAGTACCCGAAATGCTGATGGTTAGAAGATTCTGGAGTTTGATAACGTGATGGAAATGGTTGTGTTCAACACCATGTTTGTTAAGAAGGAGGAAAATAAATTGGTGACATACAGTATGAATCTGGTGGTATAAGAAGCACCAATATAGAAAGAAGCACTGAAGATAATTGTCTGAATTAAATTTGATAAAAAAAACTGGTAGCAAGAGCAAAAAAGTTTTCATAAGAATCCTATGGTGAATTTTTCTTGTACTTTTTAAGTATCCCTAATCTCATTTCTTTCAATCACAATGTTCCCTTCAACAACTTCCAGGCAATTTACTAATGTGCTTCAAAACATGGTGCTTGAGAAGGCTAGGTGTGGTGAAATGGTAAATGTCTGAGGTGATGTCACCATTGCTTGAAGTGTGAATGGCAAATTGGAAGGAATGAAGAATGTTTGTGGTTAGACAAAAGGACAATTGAGGCACAAGGAAATGCAATAAAGAGTGGTACAAAACAAAGGCAGAAGGAGACAGGGCAGAAAAAACAATTGAAAGGGCACAAGAAGCCAAGAGGCAGGAGCTGCAAACGAGCTGCAAAATTGGAAAGGAAAGAGAAATGTGTTCAGGATCAAAAAGCAGATGGCAAAAGGACAGGATGTAGTAAATTGCCTTAAAAATGCTGAAGGGAACATTGTGATTGAAAGAAATGAGATTAGGGATACCTGAAAAGTACAAGAAGAATTTTCTATATGAGGAGAATGAATAGGATAATGATTTTCATTGTGGGAAAATTGGAGAACCGAGTTATGTTTGAAAGAGGAGGCTGCCAAATTGGTGACAAAGATAAAGACAGGTAATGCAACAGGTTCAAATAGAATGGTGTTGGAAATGTTGAAGCAATTGGAAGGTCTTTGAGTTGAATGGTTCACAGACCTGTGAAATATGATTATATATAAAGGGAGGATTCACAAAGATTAGAAAAGAATTCTGCCTGTGAAAGTTATTAAAGGTCAAAGATAATATCAATTGTGCTCCTAAATATATTGGTTCTTTAATGACACCTTACTGGGGTTTGTGCCTCCTTGTAGAAACATTCCTTGACAAATAACCATTTCATTATGTAAAGTGTTCTTTGTATATGAAATTAGTTCTTTAGTCTTTGAAAAGGTTCCTATTATGTGAACAAGACAATAATCTTTAATGTGCAGTAGATGACCTAGCAATATACAACAGATCAAGAAAACCTGACCTTAGCCTATGTTGTTGTATATAGAAAATATCCTTTAAAAATTACAAAGTCATTGGTATTCCACAAATCTGTTATCATTTATGAATGGAGCTTGGTACAGATCTAAATAAATAAAGGATCTATCTGGAACCTTCCTGTGAATAAAAGTTCTGTCTAGAACCTTCCTCTGGATGGTTCAGTGGGGAAGCAAAAATGGTTCTTCTATGGCATTACTCTTAATAATAACCTTTGCCACCTTTATTTTTAAGTGTTTTCAAACTTTTTTTGACCAGGAGAATATTTGGTTGGTTTGGGGATGTGATTGGGTGAAGAGGTGTACCAAGGTGGAAGTAGAGGGGGTGAAACAAAATAGGTAAGTCAAAAAAGGTGGTTGATTGTGGTTGCTGATGATATGAAAAGAATGTGTCTCACCCCAAAGAATGCCAAGGATTTCATAGAGTGGAGGAAAGTGCTGATATCATTGTGGCTTATATGTGTGGTCACTGTCTTTTTACATGTTATTTTGCAAACACCACCATGTTGCTTCTAGCAGCGACCCTGCTGCTAATCTCAACCTCAAGGCTGATAATAGTGGACCTAATAACCATAACAAATTTGGTTGCAACTATCAAAATGGTAAAAACAACATGCAGCGAAAGAAGGAAAATACAAATAAATAATGGTGGGATATTGATGTCGGAAACATAACATTAAAATGCATTGATCTATTGGACAAATATTTTATTGGTAAATAGTGGGTGATCTGCACAACCTGCTTTCTTCTTTGAATAATTGTTTTTGGGTGCCTTGACTTCTAGATATGCACACCTTGGCAGTGGCCTGGCTTACGATATGTCCTTCTTTGTGTTTTTTTTTACACCTGAAACCTTGTGTTTAATGTATATGTTTTATGGGTGAAAGATTCTTTTAAATGATTACATCTGTCATGTTTCTGTATTTTGTAATATAAAGTAGTTCTTTTTCATTGTTATATGAAAGATAGGAGTGGCATGTGCATAGCCCTGTCACTTTCTGGACACGGGATTGGTCACTGCATGTCAGGGACTTAGTTACATGCTGGCTCTGCACATTTTCCTGGTGGTTGCTAAGTTTTTCTCTGTAACATTTTTTCTGTACACACTTTAGAGAGTTTAGGGTGTACTATGTCTGCTTCAGTATATATACAGTATATACTATATATATATATATATATATATATATATATATTGAACATTCAGCCCGACTGTAGACAGACACCAGGACACACGGAAGTCCAAACACGTTTTTATTTGTTTTTACAATGCACAGTCCTTTGCACAGCACACACAGTGCACAACCCACCAGCACCATTGCTCACAGTCCTTTCTTTCTTTCTTTCTTTCTTTCTTTCTTTCTTTCTTTCTTTCTTTCTTTCTTTCTTTCTTTCTTTCTTTCTTTCTTTCTTTCTTTCTTTCTTTCTTTCTTTCTTTCTTCTCTGCCGCCCTCACTCCTCCACTCACAAGCTCCATCCTCTGCCACCCGACTCGGGCTCCAAGAATGGAGTGAGGCAGCCACTTTGATAGTTCACCCGGATGTGCTCCAGGTACTCCCTAACAATCTACGTGCAGCACTTTCTGGTGGGGCGGAAGTGCTGCATGGGCACCTGGAAGCACTCTGAATGTGCCTGGTGCCACACATGTGTGCATGGGAGGCAACTAAAGGGTATAAATGAGAGTAATTCCACACCAGACCAGGGGGTGGCAGAGTGCACTGACCTTTTTTCTCACTTTCCTGCAGACTGTTCACAGAAAATTCTGCTTGGCCTTAATGATGTCACTTCCGGTTCTGGACCCTAGGATGACATCACTTCCAGTGAAGAACCCATGACCGAAGAGACTTCCTGTTCCAGCCCTTTTGATGATGTCACATCCGGGTCCGAACATATGGAAGAGGACCCTTCTACTTCCGCCCTTGATGACTTCACTTCCTTTTCTGGCCTTTAAAGCCGCCATATTTAACTAACCTAATCAGTTCTGTTTGGACATTGTTCTGAGCACATCAGTGCTAGCAATTTACCCATTTGCAGCCAGGGAATATTATATTGGTGGCTGGTCCAAACCTTATGACTCTTGCATCTGTTTTTTGTGACACTGGATTCTCTTCCGGCAGCACTTCCAAGTGATGTGGAAGTGCTGCAGACCAGGGCTCCGGAGTTGTCCAGGCACCCCCTGGTGGTGGCCATGGTCCCCAACAGGATTTAGCTTTCAAGCTTCAGTCCCGTGGCCCCAGTGTAAACCAGGGGGCTGCCCTCTTGTGTCCTGGGGAAGATATCGTTTCTCACCTGGACATTCCATCCTCCAGGCGTCCATCACAATATATATATATATATATATATATATATATATATATATATATATTGTGGCACCCGGCTGGGATTCCTACCCGGCCGGGACGCCCAGGGAGACAGGAGGAAAGCTCATGTCTCCTCCAAACCACGAAGAGGCGACCGCCCTGGTTGTATTGGGGGCCACAGGTACAGGGCTTAGAAGCTCAACCCTGTAGGGGCCCGTGGTCACCGCCAGGGGTCGTTCCCGTGCCTGATGGACCCTGGGAAGAAGAGAGGGAACACCCGGAGTGCTTCTGGGGAGACAGCCGGCACTTCCGCCACACTGGGGCGTGTCGGATGGAAGATTGCCGGTGCACACCTGGAGCACATCCGGGTATGGATAAAAGGGGCTGCCTCCCTTCATTCAAGGCTGGAATCGGGTGGAAGCAGGACAAGGTCAGAGAGAGAGAGAGAAGGAGGAGGTCCGAAGAGGAGGCAGTGTGGTTGGGATGGACTTTGGGGAATATTGGGGTTTGTGGAGCACTTAAAGACTTGTAATATTAGTAGTGAAAATAAACATGTGGTGGTGATTAAAACATGTCTGCCTGTCTGTGTCGTTCCACAATATATACACACATATATATATATATATATATATATATATATATATATATATATATATATATATATATATATACATATATACATATATATATACATGTATACATATATACATATACATATATACATATCTATCTATATATATATATATATATACATATATATGTGTATATATATGTATATGTACTGTATATATATGTATATATATATATATATATATATGTACAGTATATATATGTATATACATATACATATATATACTGCATATACTTCTTTTGGGCTTCTGATCTATGGATGCTATTTTAGTGGCAGGGTTGGTGAGTAAGACTTGGGGATGTTCCTGGCAGATTGTTGTGTGATATACAGTACAGGTATGTGTATGTGTTAGAGGGTGGGGGTGCTGCATTGTTTTGCCTGACATTTTTTCCCTACCCTCTCCCTTCTTCTACCTGTTCATCAAGGGTTTTTCATTTTACATCTCTCTATCTTTCTGTACTCTTTCATTTGTTTGCTAATGTTTTCTTAAGTTGTTTTCTATAGCTAATGTCACTATAGCATCACTGAAGGTCTGGGGTCTTGTTTCAAATGCTAAAGGGTCATATATGCTGTTTACACCATCTGTGGTACAAGAATGTTGATATTGTCTTTATTAACGAACTTTGGTTACTGGTTAGTGATCTGCTCCATCTTGGCAATAGTTATTATTGTTGCAGCCCCTTCTTGTCCCCAGTCAAAAAGAAGGCTTCAGCAGCCTGACATTGCAATTAAAATTCTTGTCTTTGGCTCCAGTGATCTAGGCAAGTTGTAATATTTGTAATCATTGGATGTAAACTTGTGCTTTATGTTACTAATATTCCTACTCTGTATCAACATTCCTTCTCTTCTTTGGTAAATTTTGGTGGCTATGAACTACAGTCAACCCTTGATATACGACCGGCCTGACATGCGAACAACTTGCTTTACGACCAAAATTTTTGTTTTGAATTACGACCAACATCTTGCGTTACGATCCAAATGAGGTCACGTGTATCCGCTTGTGCGATTGTAAACAAACAGCAGAGAGTGTTTGTAAGCGTCAGTCGGAGCCCAGATACATGTGTTTGTGGACGTAATTTTGGTCAGTGCAGTGATTTATATAATTTATTTCGATAATTGCTAAGGAAGGAAGCGAAGGTAAAGAAAGCGATCACAATCGAAATGAAGAAGGAAATTGTGTGGAAATATGAGAGTGGCGTTCGTGTGACCGATCTCACTAATATGTACAGCATGTCGAAATCCACCATCTCGACAATTTTACAAAGAAAAGATTTGTATAAGGAAGCTCCTTCCAAACAATAACCACCTTCCATTTCATTCTCCTCCTCCTTCCTTCCTGCAAGCCAAAGATATCAACTTAAATGGTGAGTACAGTATGAAATTGTTGTTTCTGGTAGGCTAGATAGATAGATAGATAGATAGATAGATAGATAGATAGATAGATAGATAGATAGATAGATAGATAGATAGATAGATAGATAGATAGATAGATAGATAGATAGATAGATAGATAGATAGATAGATAGATAGATAGATAGATAGATAGATAGATAGATAGATACTTTATTAATCCCAAAGGGAAATTCACATACTCCAGCAGCAGCATACTGATACAAAAAACAATATTAAATTAAAGATTGATAATAATGCAGGTAAAATCAGACAATAACATTGAATAATGTTAATGTTTACCCCCCCGGGTGGAATTGAAGAGTTGAATAGTTTGGGGGAGGAACGATCTTCTCAGTCTGTCAGTGGAGCAGGACAGTGACAGCACTCTGTCGCTGAAGCTGCTCTTCTGTCTGGAGATGACACTGTTTAGTGGATGCAGTGGATTCTCCATAATTGATAGGAGCCTGCTTAGCGCCCGTCGCTCTGCCACAGATGTCAAACTGTCCAGCTCCATGCCAACAATAGAGCCTGCCTTCCTCACCAGTTTGTTCAGGCGTGAGGCGTTTTTCTTCTTAATGCTGCCTCCCCAGCACACCACCGCGTAGAAGAGGGCACTCGCCACAACCATCTGATAGAACATCTGCAGCATCTTATTGCAGATGTTGAAGGATGCCAGCCTTCTAAGGAAGTATAACTGGCTCTGTCCTTTCTTACACAGAGCATCAGTATTGGCAGTCCAGTCCAGTTTATCATCCAGCTGCACACCCAGGTATTTATAGGTCTGCACCATCTGCACACAGTCACCTCTGATGATCAAAGGGTCCATAAGGGGTCTGGGCCTCCTAAAATCCACCACCAGCTCCTTGGTTTTGCTGGTGTTCAGGTGTAGGTGGTTTGAGTCGCACCATTTAACAAAGTCATTGATTAGGTCCCTATACTCCTCCTCCTGCCCACTCCTGATGCAGCCCACGATAGCAGTGTCATCAGTGAACTTTTGCATGTGGCAGGACTCCGAGTTGTATTGGAAGTCCGATGTATATAGGCTGAACAGGACCGGAGAAAGTGCAGTCCCCTGTGGCGCTCCTGTGTTGCTGACCACAATGTCAGACGTGCAGTTCCCAAGGCACACATACTGAGGTCTGTCTTTAAGATAGTCCACGATCCATGCCACCAGGTATGAATCTACAACAACAACAACATTTATTTATATAGCACATTTTCATACAAAAAGTAGCTCAAAGTGCTTTACATAATGAAGAGAAGAAAAATAAAAGACAAAATAAGAAATTAAAATACATTCATTATAACATTAATTAACATAGAAAGGAGTAAGGTCCGATGACCAGGGTGGACAGAAAAAACAAAAAAAAACTCCAGAAGGCTGGAGAAAAAAAAAAAATCTGTAGGGGTTCCAGGCCACGAGACCGCCCAGTCCCCTTTGGGCATTCTACCTAACGTAAATGAAATAGTCCTCTTTGTAGTTCGGGTTTTTCACGGAGTCACTTGATGCTGATGGTCATACAGACTTCTGGCTTTTAATCCATCCATCATTGTTGGAACATCATGGTGCTTTGGGTAGATGGTGGTGGCGCACGCCACCACCAACAGGACACCGGAAAAGGAAACAGAAGAGAGAGTAGGGGTTAGTACAGATTTTGAATGAATAGTTATTATAATGAATTGGATATACAGAGTATCAGGATTAAATTACAGTGAAGTTATGAGAAGGCCATGTTAAAATAATGTGTTTTCAGTAGTTTTTTTAAAGTGCTCCACTGTATTAGCCTGGCGAATTCCTACTGGCAGGCTATTCCAGATTTTAGGTGCATAACAGCAGAAGGCCGCCTCACCACTTCTTTTAAGTTTTGCTCTTGGAATTCTAAGGAGACACTCAGTTGAGGATCTGAGGTTACGATTTGGAATATAAGGTGTCAGACATTCCGATATATAAGCCGGGGCGAGATTATTTAAAGCTTTATAAACCATAAGCAGAATTTTAAAGTCAATTCTGAATGACACAGGTAACCAGTGTAGTGACATCAAAACTGGAGAAATGTGTTCGGATTTTCTTTTCCTGGTAAGGATTCTAGCAGCTGCATTCTGCACTAGTTGCAAACGATTGATGTCTTTTTTGGGTAGTCCTGAGAGGAGTGCCTTACAGTAATCTAGCCGACTGAAAACAAACGCATGGACTAATTTCTCTGCATCTTTCGATGATAGGTCTAACTTTTGCTATGTTTCTTAGGTGAAAAAATGCTGTCCTAGTGATCTGATTAATATGCGATTTAAAATTCAGATTACAATCAACGGTTACCCCTAAGCTTTTTACCTCCGATTTGACTTTTAATCCTAATGCATCCAGTTTATTTCTAATAGCCTCATTGTATCCATTATTGCCAATCACTAAGATTTCGGTTTTTTCTTTATTTAATTTGAGAAAGTTACTATTCATCCATTCTGAGATACAAGTTAGACATTGTGTTAGCGAATCAAGAGATTTGGGGTCATCAGGTGCTATTGATAAATACAGCTGTGTGTCATCAGCATAGCTGTGGTAGCTCACGTTGTGCCCTGAGATAATCTGACCTAATGGAAGCATGTAGATTGAGAAGAGCAGTGGACCCAGGATAGAGCCTTGTGGAACACCATATAGAATATCATGTGTCTTTGAGTTATAATTACCACAACTAACAAAGAATTTTCTCCCTGCCAGGTAGGATTCAAACCAATTTAAGACACTGCCAGAGAGGCCCACCCATTGACTAAGGCGATTCTTAAGAATATTATGATCAATGGTGTCAAATGCGGCACTCAGATCTAAGAGGATGAGAACAGATAAATGGCCTCTGTCTGCATTTACCCGCAAGTCATTTACTACTTTAACGAGTGCAGTTTCTGTGCTGTGATTTGTTCTAAAACCTGACTGAAATTTATCAAGAATAGCATGTTTATTGAGGTGCTCATTTAACTGTATAATGACTGCCTTCTCTAGAATTTTACTTAAGAAAGGCAGGTTAGAGATGGGTCTATAATTTTCAAGAGCAGAGGGATCGAGATTATTTTTCTTAAGTAGGGGTTTAACTACCACAGTCTTAAGACAGTCTGGGAAGACCCCTGTATCTAATGACGAATTTACTATGTCAAGAACATTATCACTAAGCACGCCCGATACTTCTTTGAAAAAATTTGTTGGTATTGGGTCAAGGGCACGGGTGGAGGGTTTCATTTGAGAAATTATTTTATGTAAATCAGGTAAATCTATCCTAGTGAAAGACTTTAATTTGTTTATTATGGGGTACTGGGGTTTAGGAGGATCCTTAGTGTTGGGGAGATATACTATGTTATTTCTAATATCATTAATTTTTTGATTGAAAAATGAAGCGATAGCCTCACAGGTTTAACTGGAAGTACTTAGGAGGCATTCCTTTGAGTTACCTGGGTTTAACAGATGATCAATTGTCGAAAATAAGACTCTGGGATTACTAGCATTGTTATTTATAATCTTAGAGAAATAGCAGCGCCTCTCAAGACGGACTGTGTTATTGTATTCTGTTATTTTAACTTTTAATATTTCATAGTCAATAGTTAGTTTAGTTTTCCTCCATTTACGCTCAGCTCTACGGCATGTTCTCTTTAAATCAGACACTCTTTGGGTCTTCCATGGTATAACAATGCTAGAAGATTTTTTAACTGTCTTTTCAGGTGCAACTATGTCAACAGCAGCCCTCACTTTAGTATTAAATCTTTCCACCTTACTATTTACATTCTCCTTGCTATTATAGTTGGCACTATAAACGGACTGATTGGTTAGAATGTTTGAAAGTTTTAAAGCTGCTGATGAGTCAAAGAAGCGTTTTTTAACAATATGCTTCTCATGAGTGTTTTCTATCATTATTTCTATATTAAAGAGTAGAAGAAAATGGTCTGATAGACCAATATCAATGACCTGCTTTATATCAACTTTTAGTCCTTTAGTAATCACTAAGTCTAACGTATGACCTGCTTTATGTGTAGGCTGATTAAAGAGCTGTCTCAAATCAAAAGAGTCCAGGAGGTTCAAAAATTCTTTTACTTTCTGGTCACATTGATTATCTATATGAAAATTAAAGTCGCCGACTATTAAGAGTGTGTCATAGTTCGTAATTAAGATTGACATCAAGTCAGAGAATTCCTCAAAGAAAGACGCGTTGAATTTTGGAGGTCTATACACGGATAATACTAGAACGTAAGAATCTCCCTGAATAATAATGGCGAGATACTCAAAAGACTTGAATTTACCAAAACTGATATTTTTACATTTTAACCTGCTTGAGTAAATGTTTGCTAGTCCTCCACCTCTCTTTCCTTGGCGATCAGCACGAGCAAAACTGTAATCCGGAGGCGCAGATTCGATTAAAACAGCTGCGCCATCTGAGCTAAGCCACGTTTCACTTAGTGCAATAAAATCTATTTTTTTATCACTAATAAGATCGTTGATAAAAAACGTCTTGTTAGTTAAAGCTCTAATATTTAATAGTGCCATATTCAATGTTTCGGAGGAGCAGAGATGAATACTATGTGCGTTATTGATATATGGAACAGGAATTAAGTTATTTTTATTAGCGCCGCTCTGCGTGTATTTTTTGTTTAATCTATGATATGTTTTTATAGTTTTAATACATTGTTCATCTAAAGTAGTAACTTTAATTAAATTATTGGTGTTTATGCCGTATTGCCTAGATTTTCTATGTGCATTAAGATTGGTTATTACAGTATTTATGTTGTGCACTTTTATGGAAGATTTTATTAAACAATTATCATGACCAAGCACAGGAGTGGCATTTCGGAAGGGGTTAAAAGCAGAGATAGATAGTCAGGATAAACGAATTACCTTGGATATGTTTTCGGAGAGGACCCGGGCGCCGAAGCTATTCGGATGCAGGCCATCTCGCTTGAAAAAACGCGGTCTTTCCCAAAAGAGGTCCCAGTTGTTGATGAAACCGATGTCTTGATTCTTGCAGAAGCCCTGCAGCCAGTTGTTTAAACCAAGCAGACGACTGTAGTACTCGTTTGATCGTCTGACGAGAGGGAGTGGACCCGAGATGAAGATCTTTGCCGATGGGGTCCTTTCCTTTGTGTCTTTAATTAATGCAGTGAAGTCTGCCTTGAGGATCTCGGACTGTCGGTGCCTTATGTCGTTTACACCAGCATGTAAAACAATTGCTCCAACTGCCCTGTTCTTGTAGATCGCTGGCGCACGTCTCGTCACATCTCGGACACGAGCACCGGGAAAACAAGAAACAAAAGATTTTCTATTAGGGCAAGTGATATTGAGGTTCCTAACAATAGAATCACCTACCACTATTACATCACCAGGAGCTGAAGGCGAACTGGGGACGCTTAGAGGGTCAAACCGGTTCTGCGTTACGATGCTTGCCTGTGCCGATGGAGGTGTTCTGGCCTTGAACCCCCGCCTGCATTGCTGAAATACACCGAGGTCATCATCGGTGTTGCTCCTACGAGGCGCGGGGGTGAAGGTGACTTGAGCGGCACAACGCGGGGTTGATGTTACGCTGATAACAGATGGCGAGGATGGTTTATCCAACAGCCGAGCCTTCAGATCTCTGAGGTATCTTCGTCTGGACAGAAGTTTCTGAATCTGTTCATCGAGTGCCTGGAGTTCCTCGACTACAATTTCAACGCGATTCACCTCACTATCGGCCATTGTCCGCTTCTGTTTCTGCTTCCGCTTCCGCTTCGTGCCCTAGGAAGAATGAGAGAGAGATAGGTTAATCTACTCCCTAGGCACTTTTTATAACTTTTTGGTTAGTACATTAGAAAAAGTATTTGAGTTTTTGGTAAATTATACACATTATACAACCCTTTTCTATTAAAAAAAGTTAAGTAAGTGTTGCTGTGGGCTGTTCGGAACACATTAAGGGCATTTCATTTATTTCTTATGGGAAAAATAGTCTTGACTTACAACCAACTTGAGTTACAACCAGCCCTCGCGAACGAATTGAGTTTGTAAGTCAAGGGTCCACTGTAATTATATATTTATAGTTTTGTGAGTTATGTGAGTTTGGACACATCATTGTTTTTATTGTATACATTCCTCCTCGGGCGGACGTGAAGATAGCGAGTGACATCATCCATTCTGCTGTTGCTAAGTTACAAACGCAGCACCCCGATGCACTTTAACCATGTGACGCTGGACAAAACATTACCTGCCTTCTCCCAGTATGTGGACTGTAACACCCGGGGAAATAAGACTATTGACTTACTGTATGCAAACGTTAAAGATGCATACAGCGACACCCCGCTGCCTGTGCTTGGGAAAGCAGATCATAACCTGGTTCTGCTTCAGCCTCACTATAAACCAAGGGTGAGGGAGCTACCTACATTCACATTCTCATTCAGTAAGTGGTCCCCTGAGGCAGAGCAGGCTCTGAGAGACTGCTTTGGAACTACGGACTGGGATATCCTGCAGGGATCACATAGTGAGAACATTGAGGAGGTTGTTGACTGCACTACTGATTACATCAACTTCTGTATGGACATTGTAGTTCCAGTAAGAACAGTACGCTGCTATGCTAACAACAAGCCATGGATTACAAGTGACATCAAGGGCCTTTTGAACCAGAAGAAAAAGGCTTTTAAAGGCGGTGATCAGCATGAGCTCAAGCGCGTGCAGAAGGAACTCCGAGTCCAGCTCAGGGCGGCGAAGGAGCAGTACAGGAGAAAGCTGGAGCAGAAGTTGCAGAATAACAGCATAAAGGAAGTGTGGGATGGGACGAAGATCATCACTGGCTGCAGCTCGAAACCAAGCTCAAGATGGTGCCACCATCGAGAGAGACGTGAAGAGAGCAAACCAAATGAACAACTTCTTTAACAGGTTTGACCACCCTAACCCACTCTCACCTCGGAGTACTGCACCCTCCACCCATCCTTCTGCTGATACCAGCATAGGAGAGACATCCCCACCCACAATTACAGCAACGCAGGTGAGCAGAGAGCTGAGGAGACTTCATGCCAGCAAAGCAGTGGGTCCAGATGGAGTATCGCCACGACTGCTGAAGGCCTGTGCGCTGGAGCTGGGGAGTCCTCTACAGCGCATCTTCAACCTGAGCCTGGAACAGGTGAGAGTCCTGAGGCTTTGGAAAACATCTTGTATCACCCAGTCCCAAAGGTATCATGTCCTAGTGAGCTGAACGACTTCTGGCCTGTTGCTCTGACGTCACATGTGATGAAGACCATGGAACGGCTGCTGCTTCACCACCTGAGGCCACAGGTACGCCACACCCTCGACCCTCTGCAGTTCGCATACCAGGAGAAGGTGGGAGTGGAGGATGCCATTATCTATATGCTACACCGATCACTCTCCCACATGGACAGAGGCAGTGGTGCTGTAAGAATTATGTTTCTAGACTTCTCTAGCACCTTCAACACCATCCAACCTCTGCTCCTTAGGGACAAGCTGACAGAGATGGGAGTAGATTCATACCTAGTGGCATGGATCGTGGACTATCTTAAAGACAGACCTCAGTATGTGCGTCTCGGGAACTGCAGGTCTGACATTGTGGTCAGCCACACAGGAGCGCCGCAGGGGACTGTACTTTCTCCAGTCCTGTTCAGCCTATATACATTGGACTTCCAATACAACTCGGAGTCCTGCCATGTGCAAAAGTTCGCTGACGACCTGCTATCGTGGGCTGCATCAGGGGTGGGCAGGAGGAGGAGTATAGGAACCTCATCAATGACTTTGTTAAATGGTGCGACTCAAACCACCTACACCTGAACACCAGCAAAACCATGCAGCTGGTGGTGGATTTTAGGAGGCCCAGGCCCCTCATGGACCCTGTGATCATCAGAGGTGACTGTGTGCAGAGGTTACAGACCTATAAATACCTGGGAGTGCAGCTGGAATCAATTGGACTGGACTACCAATACTGATTCTCTGTGCAAGAGAGGACAGAGTGGACTATACTTCCTTAGAAGGCTGGCGTCCTTCAACATCTGCAATAAGATGTTGCAGATGTTCTATCAGACGGTTGTGGCGAGCGCCCTCTTCTACGTGGTGGTGTGCTGGGGAGGCAGCATTAAGAAGCAGGACGCCTTACGCCTGGACAAACTGGTGAGGAAAGCAGGCTCTATTGTAGGCATGGAGCTGGACAGTTTGACATTCGTGGCAGAGCGACGGGTGTTCAGCAGGCTCCTATCAATTATGGAGAATCCACTGCATCCACTAAACAGTGTCATTTCCAGACAGAGGAGCAGCTTCAGCAACAGACTGCTGTCACTGTCCTGCTCCACTGACAGACTGAGGAGATTGTTCCTCCCCCAAACTATGCGACTCTTCAATTCCACCTGGGGGGGGGTAAACTTTAACATTATTCAAAGTTATGGTCTGTTTTTACCTGCATTTTTATTACTCTTTAAATTAACATTGTTTTTTGTATCAGTATGCTGCTGCTGGAGTATGTGAGTTTCCCCTTGGGATTAATAAAGTATCTATCTATCTATCTATCTATCTATCTATCTATCTATCTATCTATCTATCTATCTATCTATCTATCTATCTATCTGTCTGTCTGTCTGTCTGTCTGTCTGTCTGTCTGTCTGTCTGTCTGTCTGTCTGTCTGTCTGTCTGTCTGTCTGTCTGTCTGTCTGTCTAGCTTAATGAAACTGCAGATGTCAGCAACAATGCACAGCTAATGGTATATATTCGTTACAAAGATACACATGCAATTGAAGAGGAATTGTTGTTTTGTTCCCCTCTCAAATTGAGAGAACGTGGTATTGATGTCTTTAATAAGGTAAATTAATATTTTAATACTCCAAGCAGTAATTTGAAGTGGAAAGACTGCATTGCAGTGACTGTTGATGGAGCTCTAGCTGTGTTGGGTAATCTTAATGGTTTTTCGGCTTTGGCGAAAAGTAGTAATCCAGAAATTGAAATTACTCACTGTATCCATCGCCAAGCACTTCTTGTTAAGCATTTGGAACCTGTACTGGAAACCATCATGCATGATGTTATTAAGGTCGTTAATTTTGTCAAACAGCATGCACTTACCACACGCCTATTTCGTGAATTATGTGAAGATGGTGAGGCTGAATATACAGACCTACTCTACCACACAGAAGTAAGATGGCTTTCTCGTGGGAATGTTTTGATTCGAGTGTGGGTTTTGAAAACTGAACTTGAAATTTTCCTCACTGATCAAAAGCATATTCTTACAGACAAGTTCACAAACACCTCATGGGTGCACATCTTGCATATTTAACAGACGTTTTTGAGCATGGGAATGCACTGAACAAAGAATTGCAGGGAAAAAATATCAACATCATTTCCGCCACAAAAAAGATAATCAGTGTTTGGATCAAAGCTTCTGTATTGGAGACAGAAAATACAAGGAAAAAAGATAGCGGCATTTCCAAAGTTAGCTTTGTTTTTGGAAGATTCTGAAAATATTACTTTTGATGACATCAAAGATACAGTTATAAGACATCTTACAAAACTCAGTGTGGTTCTCAAATTATTTTCCTGATTTTGATTTAAGTACTATCAGTTGGGTTGTTGATCCCTTTAAATGTGAAGTAGCTGAAATACCAGAAGAACCTCAAGGATTGGCAGAGGCAATTCTTGAACTTCAATCCAATAATGAAGCGCGTATTGAATTTGAGAATAAAACCAGTCTGTCATCTTTTTGGATGACAACTGCTGCAAAAGCTTTCAATATCGCACATGAAGAGGCAGTCAAAAGGTTGTTGCCTTTCGCAACAACTTATCTTTGAGAACAAGTGTTTTCCACATTAACGAATATTAAAACAAAGAAAAGAAATCATCTGAATTGGAAAAACGATATTCAAATCGTGCTTACCTCCAAAACTCCCAATTTTGATCTCATTGCTTCACAAATGAAACAATATAATTTCTCAAAATGTGTGTGAATTGCATTTTTTTTCACTACCTTGTTTTGTTTATTTTGTTACTTATTAAATATTTTGTTTATTTTCACTTTAGCAGAGAGTTCTTTTTTAATTTTCATTTATTTACATTATTTATTCTTTAACATTTCTTATTGGTTCAATAAAATATTTTAATTTTGAAAAGATTTAGATTTTTTCCCTTTCAACTCCCAGGGGTAATGTTAGAAAAACCAAATAAATTTTGGGGTAATGGCTAAAAAAGTTTGCTGACCCCTGCCATAACATGTTATTGAGAGGTCATGACCTGGAAGGTATTTAAAGAAGCAGCATGCTCCTCCTGGTGTCCAAAATTCTTGATTTTTAAAAGATATTCTGTGGTGTTAAAAGTTGTTCTTCTTAAAGAATTTTTAGGCAAAAGATCTTCTGCATGTTCATCTTTAATTGATTTTTGTGTGATGTTTCCAATTTGTCATTTTGGTTATATTTTGATTTCCACTGTTTTCTGACCCTTGCATTGTCTTATGACTATGTTCATTCTTGCTCCTATCTCCTAGTCCATTTCGAAATGATTTCTCCCTGCTTTTCATTATCTGTGACAGAATATCAACCAAGCTGAAAAAGACTTTTTCCTGTTTAATCTAATGCTTCACAGGCTCTTTGGTAAAGAAGCTTGTACTGTAGACGCCCCTATTACTGTTGTTAAACTCAAATAGACTGCAGACTCAATACAATCTGGGGGAGCATTAGGTCCACATGAGTTGCCATGTAAATTTTGTTTAAAGTTTTAGAAGCATGAATTTTCCACTTTTTTTTAAATGCTTAACTTTTCCATCTTCACCAAATGAACAAATGATTGCATTAGCATTACCATGATCACCCTATGCTGTAGTTGAAATACGGTAAACAAGACACTGATTGTTGAAGCGATTGAAAGTGAAAGTGAACTTTATTGTCATCTCAACCATATACAAGTATACAGATAGACGAAATTGCGAAGCTCAGGGTCCACAGTGTAACAACATGACGTGCAAATTATAATTTAAAAATAGAATTAAAATTTAAATAAAAATTTTAATTAAAAATTTAAATTAAAAATTAAAACATAAACAAGACAAGACATTGTGCAAAGACAAGACAAAGAAGTAGCAGCAATATCGATGTGTAAGATATGTAATATAATAAATAAATAATAGATATAGATAATACAGAAATTATCAGTGTATGATAATAGTTGTTTAAGACACGTGTAAACAATGACAGGTCAGAATGTTTCACAGCAGAAGGATGACTTAAAGGTCAGTAGGAGATTTTCAGTTCTTTTCTACCTGCACACTCATCTTTGCAGGACAGTGGCTCACATGTATAAAAGTTCTGTTTTTAGAGGTGGTTGAGGTCATGTGGAAGGTCCCAGGGGGCAGCCTGGTGTTAAGGAGTCTAACAGCTTGGGGGTAAAAACTCTCCTGCAGCCTGGCAGATCTGGCTTTGATGCTGCAGTATCTTCTCTTGGATGGCAGAAGTGTGAAAAGTCCATGTGAGGGGTGTAAGAGGTCCTGCACAATGCTGCAGGCCTTGCGGACACTGCGTTTGTAAAATATGTCCTGTAGTGAAGGGAGAGGCACCCCAATAATGTTCTCTGCTGTCTTCACTATCCTTTGCGGGTGCTTGCGGTCAGAAATGTTGCAGTTGCCATACCAGACAGTGATACAGCTGGTCAGAACACTCTCAATGGTGCCTCTGTAGAACATGGTGAGGATGGAAGTGGGAAGACGTGCTCGCTTCAGCCGCCTCAGGAAGTGTAGTCTCTGCTATGTATTTGATGAATTCCAATACAACACTGCTTGCTTAGCTTTTGGTGCACCATCTTCGACTCATCATTTTCATGCTAATTCACCCAGACCAGACTTGGATTTATGCATACTTGCCAGGCAAGATGAAAACTTATTCTGCCCATTATAGATATAGCATGCAATCATCAATTGATAGTGTTGTGATCCCACACACGAAAATGTCAAAAACAAACAGAAAATCCAGATCTGCACTGCAATACAGGTCTATACCAAATGAGCAGGCCTTATCACCTCAGACAGCATAGCCTTAAACTGAAAAGACAGACTTACAGCTTAAACAGGCCCAAAAATGAAGCATAGACTATTAAATATTGAAAAACATTCACATAAAAAGGAGAAAAGGAAAAACAATTAAACCCAAAGGAAAAACAAAATTTTTTAAATATTATTTAATGAAAAAAGATTCAAAAAGAATCAAGGAGTAGAAGGAAAGTAGAAAGAAAAACAACAAAACAGGTTTGTAACATATGCAAACCTAGAAACAAACAAATTCAAATACAAAATTAAATAAATGAAACATACACTTGAGTCAAGGATGAATAAAATACAGGCACCAGCTTTGTTCTCCCTAGGTCAGGAGTGGGCAGACTATAAACTATCTATAAAATTCCTAATCAGGTGTTCTTAACAAAGTGATATTAAATTTGCTGATGTAAGCATAATAAATTTCCATGCAGTGTCACCTAAAAAAAATTAAACTAGTCTGTAGTCTTAAGTGTATATGCATTTAGCTGCTTGCTTGTGTCATACATGTGTGTCAGAGGGTCACCTTCCAAGTTCTTCACAGGTAGGTGATACCACCCTAAGCGGAGAGGGGGCAACTACCTGCCAACTATCTTGTCTTCTCTCTATCTAACAGCACAGAAGGACTGCCCAGTGGAGGCAACTAACTCCGCCCCTTGTGATCCTGGGGCTATAAATTCAAGACCGCCCTGAGGAAAATGTCACTTGAGGTTTAAAGTGACCAAGGATAGGGGCTCCAGACGTTATGTAAGTTAACTGTGAAGGAAGAAGATCCATCCACATGTTTACTAAGAGACAACTTATTCTTGTTTATATTATTGCTAAAACATCATTGTGAATTCTTTTTATTTTGTACGTTTGTTCATTAAATGGGGACTGCCGACTTAGCACCTCAAAGTGTTCCTGTTGTACAAGATTATTATTCCTTGAATGACCACGCTTGCCTTTGTCTTGCATGTGCTTTTTTAAAGAATATGAGCTTGCGCGTGGCTGTTTTTATGAGCAATTGATTATGTTGGTAGTGGCTACCTAAAGGCAAAACTTTGGGTGTGATTCTGGATCTGTGCACAGATTAGTAGAAAAATGCCATCCACAAATGTGAAAGTAGGAAGTTAGAAAGAGAACAGTTTTCTAGTAGTGAATTATCCAAAACAGTTTAGAGCTGTGCTTTAACATGTCTGCTTGGTGAGACAATTACTAAAATGCACTTATTGGCAATGTCTGTAGTTTTGAAACATTTCATCATTGAGTTTGAAGAAGATGGCTACAGCTTTCCAGGTGAGCTCATTTCAATTTTAGTATATTTCTGTCAATTTATCATTTTTCAATTCTTCACACTTTACAATAATCTAAGCCAGCTGCAACAAGCAAAACCTGTTTATTTTCTAATTTTTTTTAGTGTTCAGATAAGAGTGAGGACTGCACCAGATATGTGACTCAGTTCACCATCTTTCATTGTGGATTTGAACCTTGCTTTTAGGACCTTAGGCACTGATTTTGCTATTAATGTGTGAAATGCTCTAGATGTCTTGCAGCTGAAAGTAACTAAATTCAAATTTAATTGTCAAATTAAATATGTTTGCTAAAGTTTCTTTCCTTGATTTTTACCAACTATGCAATGCTCTGCATTTTTTTACCTTGGCTTTACAAACATGTTGTACATATGGCATAATTATCTGTTAGCATATACAATTACAAGCAGGTCCTTTCACAAATTAAAAATACTAAAGGAAAGTATGTTATATTAATGTCTGAATATATGTGTATTTAATTTTTTATTGTTGCTTTTAAAATATTATTTTTCAGATTTTTATTTCTGTTATGCTTATAATTATTTACTATAGCTTTAAGTGTGTCTCCATTCCATGTACTTTGTGTGTCACTGATGTCACCACTCTTCAGCTCTCCCTCTGGTTATTTAAGTCAAGAGGTGAGGAAGCTCAGGGAGCAGTTCATTGCATTTGTGTTTGGAGCTGTTTAAGTACTATCGCACCTTTGAATTTCCTGATTTTTTAATTTATTTTGCTCTGTTTTCTATGATTTTGTTCTTAGATTGTGTATTATGATCTCCTCATCAAAGATTGTATTTTTTGGCAAATTCTTTTTGCACTTTTGAACCTTTTGCTCTATTTTTTCAACTTTTGTTAAATAAATCTTTCAATTAGTAAAGATCTTTTGTGAGACTTGTAGTACAAGCAAGAGTTTAATGTTGTATTTCCCCCTTGTGATACACTTTGGTATATTGTGGAACTTTCTTTGTATTTTAAACTTATAAAATGTCAGCTCCTGATTTTAGGGCCTGTTTCAGCTGAAGCTGAAATGAAGTAGTTTGGGCTTGGCTCATTTTAAGACGAGCCCCTTCAGTCAGTGCTTAAATGGACTACAATTCCCAACAGCACTGGGAGTACTATGCCATTGGACAGCTTCAGCAATTGCCGCAGAGGCTGCTGGGTAAACAAGAAGCAGTGCTGGATTGAAAGCAATATGAAAAATGAAAAACTGGCAGGATGACAATCATTTTGTGCATTTTGTGTTGTCGCCGCATTCACCGCTGCAGCATTCAATTGCATTACAATTATGACACCCATTAGGATTAGATAGATAGATGATTACAGTTGTCTCTCGATTTGTGTTCCTTATGTATGTGTTTTGGAGCATGCTCCAATCATTTGTAAAACAATCCATCAGACTGCTGTTCCATGTAAAGAGAAAACATGAGAATTTTGTATGCCCTAACTACTGACCAAGTAAGATACACAGAACTTTCAGGTCCTCACTTATGAACCAATGAATCTCACTGTAGTTAATTTTCTCAAAAAGATTTTCAAAGTTTTCATAGATTTCATCCATCCCTCCATTTTCCAACCCGCTGAATCCGAACACAGGGTCACAGGGGTCTGCTGGAGCCAATCCCAGCCAACACAGGGCGCAAGGCAGGAACCAATCCCGGGCAGGGCGCCAACCCACCGCAGAACACACACATCCACACACCAAGCACACACTAGGGACAAGATTTCATACAAATGCACAGAATGTGCAATAGGCATTGATGAGTATTTATGACCATTAAGAAGAAGAACTTCTTTTAGACTTCTTTTAGATGTAATCTCTGCCAGGTTTCTACACTAGACCACTTCCATAAATGCAATAAACAAACAAGTCATATTTCATGGAATATGCTATAATCTATTTTTCTGTATTTTGGTACTGAGAGAAAGATGAGTCTGCATGCAATATGTTTCATCTTTCAGTCAGAACTACAAGAGCTCTACAGCATCTTTGGGAAAGCCTAGATGCTCTCCTATTACATCAATAAGTTCATCCTGAGTAAATGGCTGGGGCTAATTGCTTGAACATGGAGAGAGAGAGAGAGAGGGAGAGAGGGAGAGGGTGGGAGCATGTGCTGATTACATCACATTGTTGCACTCACCACATGACAGACCACCCATGTAGGAATAAATTCTTCATCATCACCTGAAATACTTCTACATGCAAAAGGCTGTCAGGGGAAGTACAGATTGGTATATGAGGTCCATGTAGTACAGGTCTAATTGCTTATGGAAGATTAGGATAAACCATTTTTTTCCGATTCTTTTTGTTATATCCTTGAATTTTGCAGGAACAAAAATAATAATCATCAATATGATGTTTGGGTCCCATCCATACCATTGGAATACCAAAAGCAAACAGTTTCTTAATACCTTTTGTTCTTTGCCTTAGGTCATCAACACAAATGCAGAAGACAGTGTGTGGGATCCACTGTTTGTTCTGGTCACCAAGTTAAATTCCAAATAAGATTTTTTCAACAAAATATAGTATGTTCAGCCTCTGTTTTTTTTTCTCAACAAATTTTCCATTAACGTTGTAAATATATCAGGACTATTCACACAGTCTCTGGAGGACTTAGCATGAATTGACAGTACAACAAAAAAAAGAAACTCTCCACTGATCATTTACAAGTGCACTGACCTAGTGACCTCACCCTGGCCACTCTTATTAGGAAAAAGGAATACCCTCTTCCCACTGGTCTTGGCCACTTACGGGACATCTTCCCCCATAATGGATAGAGAGGGGCTCACCGCAGACACTGTCAGTCAAGGAACCGAGTTCGAAATTGAACCAGAGTTGTCCAGAGAGGTGGGGGACAAATCCTCAAGTGAGGACCTGGGATAGCTGGGCCATCGCTTGCACCAACAAGCTCCCCAGACTGGACACTCAATATGGACCTGGACAAACGCGAAGTAGCAGTGGGAGGTGAGTGTGATGCTGTATCGAACACAGAAGAAGCAGCTGCCATTCAGATGGAGTTTGAACACCTTGGATTTCGCATTCAAACAAGCCCACATCATAAATGACTCTTACTATCTGGAGAGAGAGGACCCAAACTTTAAAACACCACATTTCTTAATTAAGGATGGTTTCCTATACCAGGTGATTTCTGATTGCTTGGCTGATGGGTGTATCGAGCAGCTGGCAGTGCCAAGTGGGCATAGTGAAAAGGTTTCACAAATTGCTCACAGTCACATTTTGGGGGGCCACCTTGGCACAGAAAAGATGAGGGAACACATTTCGAAATGTTTATATTGGGTGAATATGAGCCAGAATGTAGGAGTAATTCTGTAAAGGCCTGTCCCGCCTGTCAAATAGTTTCCACTCACAGACCCACCAGGGCACCCCTTGTACTGATGCCTATTTTAGACGTCCCCTTTGAGAGGGTGAGATTAGATATTGTTGGTCTGCTTCCCAAGAGTAAAAGTGGCTTTTAGTATATGCTCGTGTTAATCAATTATGCCACTAGATACCCAGAAGTAGCCATGCTGTGGCAGACAGATGCCCAGGCTATTGCAGGCTTGGAAATGTTCACGCATATTGGTATCCATCGTGAGATTTTGACTGATCTGGGCACACCCATTATGTCTCGCATCATGAAGGAGGAAGTGCTGGCATATCCACATCCCAAAAAACAGTTGTCCATCTCTTTTTCAAGACTATCAATGACCTGGGTTGAGAAGAAGAAGTATGCCAGCTGCGCTCAACCCAAGCATCACAGGCAAATGTTTAGATTAAGAAAACATGCCTTATGCATTTCTGAAAATGTTTGTCACAACATAAGTAAACTGAAAGGAATTAATTTTCTTACAGACTGTTTCTACTGTTTTCTTGAGGTAAGATACATTTCCTGTTTGCTTGTCTGCTCTCAGCAGCTGTCATGCATAGTTTTTGACATTCTCCTAAGGGTCATTATCAATGGGCACATTCACTGTAGCTTCAAGCTTCATTCCTACTTTAGACTATCCTGTTCTGTTTCAACAATGGTTATGTTTTGGTCATGGCTTGTAGCAAATAATGCTCTGCACAAATCAATCGGCCACCAATCTAAAATGGGCAATTTTAATCAAAAAGACTAGACTGGTGATCAGTAAATTGGCTCATGACAAAAAACAATCTTTTCAGCTTCTGCTTTTCTTAAATTTATAGTAATTTGGTTGCAGTGTTCCTTTACGCAAGGTATTATGTAGTTGAACCAGCATATGTTTTTTTTTGCAGCAAATTTCCTGCAGTGTAAACAAAGAGCAGCAAGTCAAAGCTGGTTTTACAAGAGAGCGAGAGACGATTGGAATATTAACTTTGATGTTAAAGAACTTGGATAAATATACAGTACTAGGAAAAAAGACTCTGAAAAGTCATCCTGTGCAATTAGACAAATGGAAAGAAAAACTGCTTTAATGTATTTAGACCTTTTCATTTTAGATAGATAGATAGATAGATAGATAGATAGATAGATAGATAGATAGATAGATAGATAGATAGATAGATAGATAGATAGATAGATAGATAGATAGATAGATAGATAGATAGATAGATAGATAGATAGATAGATAGATTTAAGTGCAGCGATGAATTTGATATTGCTGTTTAGTAAACATCAAGTTTGTTAGCTTAACAGCAAAAGGTGTATTTTACTTATAAACCTGTTAAGTATGTTAGTCTTGTGTCTTCTTGATAGACACCTTATGAACATTTAATATATTTGAAGCTTTTTAAAGATTTGTACTGTGTTTAGTATTTGATGCTCTGTGTCATACAGTATAGGTTTTGGTAGAAACATGTACTAAATTGAAATGGTAATCCATATTTATATCTAAAACTCATGAATATCTAATTGATACAATGAAGAAAAAAACACACCTGTATAAATATAGTAAATGTGTATTTCAACAGCAAAAAAGCTGTGGTGCTACTAACGGTTGAAAATAATTATAATATATACGTGAATGTATATTTACATATATATATATATATATACAAATATATATACACTGTATATATATAATTTTTTGTTGTTACAGAAATGGTGAAAACTACCTTTTTTAAGCTTTATTTCAGGTAGGTACATTACAGAAAAAAATAAACAATATGACGACTTGAAATTATGAGAACCTTATAACGAAACACATAAGAGTTACATTGTGCTTTGTACACATAATAATAAATAAGTGATTGCACTACATTTTTAATCAAAGCTTTTGATTTTTTGAAAAGTGAAGGTTACCTGGTTGTCTATACTAAGTTCATATCAATAGAAACACAGCATTATGCACTTTCTGTTGTGTGTCATTTACACACCACAATAACAATATACTGGGAAAGTCAAAAGGCAAAATATGTGATAATGAAACAGATTGAAGTACCACACAACAATTATTGACTTTTATAGTGCATGCTGAGTCACCTTTGTTGAGGATGTGGTAATAAGAAAACAGCTGAGGATGTTTTATAGTAAAATGAATTAGTAACTTTCACGGTTTCTCAGTAGACATTTACTCAAGTCCATATTTCTGTTGTCCATGACTGAAATAACTAGAGCACCAACAAGTTTTTCAGATTTGTCTTTGATCTTCATTACATGAAGTAAAAGACTTCGAGTCATTATACAGTAAATGTGACATGTTTTTAATAGTTATTGTATAGCTGTCGACAGAACATACACAGCAATTCACACAGCAATATTTAATAATGTCAGTTATAACAGCAATGAGATGAAATGGAAATACTAAAACAATGTTTCCCAAACTCCACCCTGGGAACCCCCTGGGGCTGCAGGTTTTTGATCCAACCAACTTCTGTTTATAACTGGACTCTTAACCTAATTAATTAAGCTGTTATTTCCCAGTTTATGTGTTTCTGAGTCAATGAAGAAATTACATAAGTAAGTGTATTAATACATTTTATTAAAAAGTAAACAGTTATATGTGGATAATGTATTTTTTTTTTACTTTTTTTTTATGTTCACCCTGATTTCCATTCAGCCTTTCTATTATTGACTAATTAGTGGGTCTGACACTGAAACAGTTATAGCCTTTTGTCATTTAGTGTTGTTCGCCTGGTTGTCTGTTTTGCTTGTTTTTAATTGTTACTAGTAGGATACAATGAAAGGTGTAGACAACACAGAATAAGGGAAAAATAATAGGAAAACAACAAAAAAGAGTTAAGCATTTAAAGCTATAGTATAAAACAGAAACAGTTCTAAATGTCTATAATGCCAAAATCATTCTGCTGTGCTTTTCTGAATGCAGAATAAAACAGAAAAAAAACAGCTAACTAAATGAGATTGGTTATTATCAATTATTTTCACTTATTGTGAATCTGATTGGAACAAAAACCTGCAGCCACAGGGGGTCTGCAGGACCAAGTTTGGGAACTACTGTGTTAGAAGAAACCAAACCCCCAGGACTAAAAGGTTGCCATTTAGTAATACAAACAGTGAAGTGAAGCACACTGTCGGGCTCCTTTTAAAATGAATCTCACAAAAATCTCTTGCTTTTTTATTTATTTTTTCCTAAAACAACATGGAGGCACAAGACTTGACTTGAAAAATGTACATATTTGTTAAGTTTTAAGGCTTTTTTATGTTTGCACTCCTGCCTTATGAATTCCACATTAAACTGCAAGAACAACTTATTTATTTTTTAATTTATTAAAAATGATTCACTTTAGAAAACAATTTTATATACAAAGTTAATATATACCATAATTGTGAAGAAATGACTTTGACTTCAAAAATACTCAATTTACCCTTTACGTTCTGTTCACAAGTCAAACTTAGCTTTCTACAACCTCATTATTTGTGTTTATCTGTGACTAGCCCCGTCTTTAAAAAATTTTGCAGTTACATGGAAATGTTTTTACTGGGTCAGGTTGACTAAAACTTTGCCTTATCCATTTATTGCGATTGAGGTCTATCCCAGAAATCTGTGCTGTAGAGGTACACATGCCAGACATCAACCAAGTAAAAAACTATAGTCATATAGACATATTTATGACATATTCATATAGGCATATTTATGATTTACAAATTTTTTATTTACAGTTTAATATTGATTCATGTGATAGCATTATGGCTTATTGAGCATTGAAATAATATTTAATCCCTAATCTTCTTTTCAAGAAATTGACAAACCTAGGATTTTGGTCAGTTTGACTTGGAGTTTTCCTTTGTAAATCAAGCATTTCTTCTCACAACACTGCCAAAAAAAGAAACAAAATTATAAACCATACCATACCATTTCCTAAATCTGTTTAATCCTGAGCAGGGTCACTGGGGGCTGGAGCCTATCTCAGGAAGCATATGGTGCAAGGCAGTAATAATTGTAACAATCCCTTGACAGAGCACCAGTCCATTGCAGAGGGACGACACACAAACACACACACTAGGGGGCAATGAGGTCACCAATTCACCTAACCTGCCTGTCTTTGGACTCTGGGTGGAAGTCGGAGTACCCAGAGGAAACACACATAGATGTGGACAGAACTTGTAAATTAAACACAGGGAGTACCCGGGAGGCTAACCCGGGTCTCCTTACTGAGAAATAGTAGTGCTACCATTATGCATCATGCATTCTAACTATAAACTATTAAAAATGAAATGTCCACAATTCTAAGTTCCCTCCCATTTAGTTTTTGGTTAATTCACCTCTTACACCTGTTGTAGCAAGTAGTGTTTTTGGGTATGTCTCTATTGATTTTACACAACATGATGGAGCAACATTTTGCTCATCCCTCCTTGAAAGATTGTTCAAGCTGTGCCAGCATAGGCAAAGCTGGGGGGTTCATGTTTGAGCTCCCCCCAAAATATATTTTATGGCAGTTCCATGTGATTTAGGGAACACTATAATTCATGGTATTCCACACATCATCCCACCCCCGAGATTAATCTCTGGATGCATCTATGTGTGCCAGGTTAGTTGGGGAGCTGCAGTGGACATAAATTTTTAGGTCTCACTGCAAATGCTTCATAGGGTTACAAGTTAGACCTCTAAATGAATCACATAAGGACATCAATGTACTTAATTTAAGCCACTCCATTGTTTCTCTGGTAGTATGCTTTACTGTATTGTTCTATTGAAAGGCAAAGTTCCACCCAGTTTAAGCTTTATTATAGAGAGGAACATGTTTACCTAAAGGATTTACATGTAATTTGCAACATTCATCTTACCAACAATTCTGACCAGATTGCCAATCCCTGTCGAAAAGCATCTGTACAACATGATGATGTCACCACCACATTTTTGCAGTATATTCCAAGTGACATTTTATAGATTCTATATGGGCAAGAATATATTTTTTGAAGCCCAGGGCTTCTTTCTTGACATTCTTCATTAACAGCCATTTTTGTGCAATGCCTTAATTGAGCCATGAACAATCTCTCTAAAGGCAGTCACTAACTACTGCAACTCAATCAGATGAAAGTTGCTGTTACAGTTGCGTCTCTGACAACTATCACTCTTGTTCAGTGACTAGCTTTAGAGGAGAGGCCTGACCTAGGCTGTGTGGCTGTTGTTTCATATTTTTTCACTTCTGTATGATGGATGGCACTGAAGTATGTTTAATACCTTTGAGATACTCTTGTACCCTTCCCCATATCTGTCCTTCTCAATAATTTGGTCTCCAGCTTTTTTTAATGTTCTTTTGTCTTGATTTTGGTATGCTCTTTGGAAAACTTTATCATACTGTTATAGCTCAGCGAGAAATTGGGTTGTTATCATCATACATTAATTGAGAACAGGTGATTCAAAATCACTGAAAACAGATGATCCACCCTTTTCCTACACAGGAATGGACCACAGAGTGAGACGGGCGTTCGTATCCTTTTGTTTGTACAGCCACTGAGCGGGGCATGGTCAGTCACCAGGCTAAACCGCCATCCCCAGAGGTAGTAACAGAGGGCCTCCACTGCCCCCTTAATCACTAAACACTCCTTTTCAATTGTGGAATAATTACAATCCCTAGGTAGCAGTTTTCTGTTAAGAAATGTCATAGGTATTCTTCCCCCTTAAAACAGTGTTAAAGCACTGCTCCTAAACCGAAAGTGCTTACATCCATTTGCAGAATAAATTCCTTTGAAAAGAATGGATTGGTCAGAACCAGGAACAAGGATAAAGTGACTTTTAGGACCAAGAAGGGTCTTGGTCAAGTCAGTGTGGGGACCGGCCCAATGTGCAAAGTGGGAATGAACTGCCTGTAGTACTCTATGAGTCCGAGGAAGGCACAAACCTGCCTCTGTGTTTCGGGACATGGATATGCAAGCACCTCCCCCACCTTGTCCATTTCAGGCTTGAGCAAACCTTTCCCTATGGAATATCTTAGTTAATGGGTTTCCTACATACCCAGCCTCCTCTTGTTAGGGTTGGCTGCCAACCCCGCCAGCTGTAAACTATCAAGCACCGCCTGAAGATGGACGAAATGAGATTCCCAGTCATTACTGAAAATGACAACATCTTCAAGTTAGGCACCTGCATGCGCAGAATGGGGATGCAGGATCTGGTCCATCATCTGCTGAAGGGTAAACGGTGCAACACGGAGGCCAAATGGGAGCGCCGTAAATTCAAACAGCCGGTCTGGAGTGGTGAACACACTCTTAACTCAGCTGGATTCCTCAAAGGGCACTTGCCAATATCCCTTCATGAGGTCTAGGGTGGAAATATATGAGGCCTGCACAAGCTTATCCAACAGCTAGTCCACACACGGCATTGGGCATGCATCAAACTTGAAAATCTTATTCAAATGCGTAAAATCAATACAAAACCGAACCAAAACATCAGGCTTTGAGACAAGTACAATTGGGCTCCACCATGCTTTTGCTCAGACGATTTACGCTTAATTAAAGCATCTGCTGCACTTCTTTGCGTATCACCTTCCTTGTCGCCTCTGGCAGGTGATATGGGGGCACTTGTACGGTAACACCAGGTGGAGTTACAATCTTGTGTTCTGCACAAGTGTGGCCAAAAAGACGTTGGAGTTCTTCTCGATCACCGATAGCAGATCCACCTTCTGAGTGTCCGTTAAATCCTCGCCTATGGTGATTTCCATTTGAGGGACCGCTGCGGACGTGACCATGACCTTGCACGGTTAATGCCACTCCTTTAGCAGGTTAATTTGCAAAACCTATATGGGCTTCTGTTGCCCTGGAATCCTAACTTTATAATTCATGGGGGATACATTACACCCCCAAAATTCGCGGGGGTTACGTTCCTAGAGCACCCGCAAATTGTGAAAAACCGCAAATTTTGGATGTGGTTAAAAACAAGCCTATTTTTATAGTTTAACCCCTAAATATGCCCCCAAAACACTTTAATTTAATTTAAAAATCAGCTTAATACATTACCTAAAAATAAAGAATGTAAAGGTAAATCTGTATACTGTACTGCTATGTCCCTCGCAGTGCTAGAATGTAAAATACCGATGTTACCGCTATATGTACTGTGATTCATGCAAGTGCGTTTTCATTGCCAGAAGCCTTAGAGCAGGGGTGTCAAACTCCAGTCCTGGAGGGCCACAATGGCTGCAGGTTTTCATTCTAACCCTTTTTCTAATCAGTGACCAATTTTCACTGCTAATTAACTTCTTTTCCCTTCATTTTAATTGCCCTGTTTTTAAGGATTCAGCCCTCTGAATTGATTCTTTTCTTTGTTAAATGACAGCTAAACAGAAATGAGATTTGCAACGAGCCAGCAAATGACCAGCTAAATCAGGGCTTCAAACTCCAACCAATTTCACTCCAATCACTTTCTTAATGAGAAGCCAATTCTTGCTGTTAATTAAACCCACTATTTAATTCCACAGCTTGTTGCTGCTCTCATTCTACCACAGCAGACATTTACAAAACAGTTGATTTTTTTTCTAAGAACATTGTCAAAATGTTTTGGTGACCTGAAAGATCAACCTTGCTGAGACCTTCATCTTTCTTTATTTTCAAATATTGTGAGATGGACACAGAGGAGCTGGTCATGTGGTGGCTTGTTTTGTGTCTCATTATTGTTTGGCTACTAATTAAATAAAAAGAAACAACAAAGGGGCCTGAGTCAGGTTAATTAAAACTAAGGTAAAAAAAAGTTAATTAGCAGCAAAAACTGGTCACTAATGAAGATGATGGTTAGAATAAAAACCTGCAGCCACTGTGGCCCTCCAGGACTAGAGTTCGACACCTGTGCCTTAGAGGGTGCAGGGCCTTTCGGCTGCATCTCGGGGCTTTAAATCTTAAACTGCCACATACTGGGGGTTTAATGCATCCCTGGACGCCAAATACGTTTTTTCTGCACTTTAAGTAAACATCACAATTCACAAAGAAAAAGTGGAATTTTAATGGAACACATTTTTTTCATGCAAAGAGCATCACAATTACTGCAACACTGATCATTTTACACACTGCTAATGAACTATAAAAACTATTTAAAAAACTACTGGAACAATATGAACAAGGTGCCACTGATGCCATGGATGAAATTCAGTAAATCACCGAGTCAACTGTGCTTGAACTGGCTGCACTCAAGCATACAGAGGTAAACGCTGATGCTGGCAGGCTAGTCTAGTGCACAGGTGAATCCCAGAGACAGTGAGGCTGCAGTGCTGCAGGGTGTCACGCTTGGGTCACAGAATTGCACAGAAAAACAGGAGATTGTAGAGACAGTAATTTTATTCAAACACTTCAAACAAACATGTCTCTTTCAGAAGTAAAACGAGCTACAGTATGCATTTAGTTCTTGATTAAAGAATAGACAATAGGGAGCACAACGGGAGTGGGACCCCCAACAGGAGCAGAGGATGTCTGGGGGAGGAGAGAGAAACAAAGCAATCAGCCAAAAAGGATAGGTGCTGTTCGGGCTTTTAAGTAAGCGTAACATTGCGCATGAAGCATATCAAGTGACAGAGCAGCCGCAAGTAAGCCCAGCAAGTAAGGAAGCAATGTGAAAGTAGTCTATCAGCGTTTTTTAAGAGGGGTTTTTTGAGGAGCGTCTGTGTCTTCTAGAGGTCCGTTCAGCCCTCCTGCTCACAAGGGGCTGGCAGTGGTCATTAGCTGGCTGCTCAATGAATGTATGGCACTGACTGTTTAGCTCCTGCGTGCTCACAAATGGCACTGGGAAATGACTATAGCCAGTTGTGGCGGTTTAAGGGTTAAGAGGAACAAAATGGAAAACACAAGAACACTCAGCTGGAGATGCATCACAGTCAAGCAGCAGCAAGGAGAAATGAATAACGCTGTAGCGGTCCGGTGCTGCTAAGATTTACATCGTCGAGAAGATGGCGATTTATTTATTTTTATGGTGGAGATTCCAGGGATGCTCCCAGCCTTGGCCCGATCCGCACGCACTCACAATCAGTATCAAAAACAAAGCAAACCAGTAATAAAACAGCAAATAAAGAATGTAATGAAAACAAATGAAATAAATGAAAACAACGATACCACCCCTGTTCCCTTTATGGTGATTACACATTAAATACAACAAAGCACAAACAAAACACACACAGTAAATCATGAAAAACGTCCTTTGACCCCAACAGCTCCAGCACCCTCAGCAGAAGACCAATCAGAGCTACTGCAGGGACTGCTTGGAGTTGCAGTTTCAAATTCTATTGGCTACTTTCACCATGCCAAACCGCGTTTTCCTCTACAGTTGCTTTCTGTTCTCTCTACAGTACAGTATTTCCACGAAAAAAGCCATAAAAATTGCGGAGGATATTTGTGGTTTCCACTAACAATTATTAGATAGGTTCTAAGGAAAAATCCGCAAATGACTGAGGCCGCGAACTCTGAACTGCGACTTCGCAGGGGTCTACTGTATACACTCTTCAATGTCTACCGGCACCCAGTCCCCATTCTTAAACTCGCAAAGTTTACTTGTCTTGTCGTAATCACGTTTCTGCACCTCCTGCTCACACTGAAGATGTTCCACCACAATAGCGGACAGTCTGGAAATCTGTTCCTACAGTGACACAACTTGGCTGACAAACCTGCCCCCTTGATGTGTCAGATGAGTCCCTGTCCACTCTTTTCGAAAAATGTCTAATACACTGTGCGGTTGGTGGCCAAAGAGAGCTCGAAAGGGCTCAGCCTGGTAGATGCTTGCGGAGACTCCTGAACAGCAAACAGGAGGATGGGCACTACTGTATCCCAACAGGTTGGGTCGTCATGGGTAGACTCGTCGAATCATCTGTTTTATGTGTTTTATTAAATCGTTCAGTTATGCCATTCATCTGCAGATGATAAACCGTGGTGTGTAACTACTTAATTGCAAAGCTTTTGCATAGCTGCTTCATGATGCAAGACATAAAGGGAGTGCCCTGATCAGTCAAAATCTTGCGAGGGATACCAATATGCATGAACATTTCTGAAAGTGCTTTTGTAACAGTGTAGGCATCCGTGCGCCGCAGCATGGCAACTTCTGGGTATCTTGTGGTGTAATCAACTAACACGAGCATATACTGAAAGCCACTTTTACTCTTAGGAAGCGGGCCAACAATATCTAATCCCACCCTCTCAAAGGGGACATCTGAAATAGGCATCGGAACAAGGGATTCCCTGAAGGGTCTGTGAATGGAAACTATTTGACAGTTAGTACAGACCTTACAGAATTGCTCCTCATCTCTGCCCATATTCAACCAATAAAAGCGTTTCTAAATGTGCTCCCTTGTCTTTTTCACACCAAGGTGACCGCAAAAAGTAACTGTGAGCAATTTTTAAAACCTTCTACCTAAGCCCACTTGGCACTACCAACTGCTTGATACACCCATCAGCCATGCAATCAGAAATCACCCGATAGAGAAAACCATCCTTAAGTAAAAAATGTAGTGTTTTAAAATGTGGGTCTCCAGATAGTAAAAGTCTTTTGTGACGTGGGCTAGTCTAAATGCAAAATCCAAGTTGATATTGGCTTGTTGCAGGCGAGCAAACTCTGTCTGGATGGCAGTCTCTGCTTTCTCCGTGTCCGATGCAGCATCACACTCACCTCCCACTACTATTTTGTTTATGCCCAGGACCGTATTGAGTGTGCTGTCTGGACAGGATGTTGGTACAAGTGATGGTGTGGAAAAGTCTGCCAGCTGTCCCAGGTCTTCACTTGAGGATTTGTCCACCACCTCACTGGATAACTCCAGTTCTATTTCAAACCCAGTTTCTTGACTGACATTGTTTGCAGTGAGCTCCTCTCTATCCACTACGGGGGAAGGCGCTCTGCAGGTGGCCAAGACCCGTGGAAAGAGGGCATTCCTTTTTCTATTAGGAGTGGCCAGGGTGAGGTGTCTGATATGGCAGTCCAAGCCTTAAAATTCTTCCCTTTATATTTCTGAGGGAGTAATATAGTCTCGTATGTTTTAACGTCCCCATGGATGCAGTGGATGTTCACTATGTCTGTGGTCCTATAAGGTGTCTGCTGGGGCAAGTCACAGCGGACTATGCAGAGTTCGCTACCAGAGTCCAACAGTGCCAAGAATTCCCATCTGGCCAACATAATAGAGACCTTAAAATTGTCCTCCTTTAACATCTTGGGGGACACTTGCAAGCCGCATACCTGGGCCAAACCAATGGTCATTGTTTACGCAAGTGGGACATGGCACTCTCAAACCATATATCTCAGTTGATTAAAGCGAAAGCAGCTGCATTCAGTCCGCACTATGGTGTTCCCACAATGGCATCTTCTACCTGTGGTGCCGGTGACCCTGGATGTCTGTGCTGCCTGGATCAAAATTGGGGACAAGCCTGGGTAGCCCCATTGTTTTCAGGTGGTTTGTGTACCCTCCAGTCTGCGGGTCAGATCCAGCAGCGAGTGAACGTTGTCCATAGCATTTCATCACAAAGGATGTCGACCATCCCTGACAGGACTGCAAGCTTCTCCACAATGCTCTCGAAAGTGTCTCAGCAGATCCAGCTTTGAATCAGGTTCACTAAGCCCTGGATCTGTCCTCATATGGGGCAGTCTGGATCAGTATGCCGCATACGAAACTGGCGCCCCTTGGCCACCAGGCTCACAGCTGTGCGAAGGAGGATCTGTTTCTTCAGGAAGTCATAATCATCAAGCCTTTTGGGAGGGAGGTTTCGCATGACTTGTAGGGCCTTCCCAGTTAAAAATGGGGCCATGATAGCCGGCCAGGCTCCTCTGTCCCAGCGCATCAATGTTTCTGTACACTTGAAGCAGAACAGGAAACACTACAAATTTGAAGTTCAATTACTCAAAGACCCTCCACAGCCAACAACTAACAATAACATATCAATTAATGTCAAGTCTGCATCACTTGAATTAGAATCTATGGTCTGTGAAAGTGTAGCATAAAATATTATGTACAGTCCAACTTTGTGGCCTTCATTTATGAACTTCCCCAAAATCATTTACTTATATAGTTAATAGCACACTTGCTGTACATTGTAGCACAGGAGCTTATTAACATTACACCCCACAGACCATGTGTGTGGGGCTCCCCTGTTAAGCCACCAAAGTACTCTATAGTGGATGGTGTAGAGGCAAGTATATACAGGGGTGGGCAAAAGTAGGTTTACAGTTGTGAGTAAGCGAGACAGGCAATTTGAGCACTTACGAGATTGTAGCCAAGTGCACTGAGCCATTGTGACATTATTTTCAGTTAATAAAGTTAATAAAGCTATTGTAATCATAACCTTCATATCTTTTTCCATACAAACAACTGTAAACCTACTTTTATCCATTCCTTTATTATCATCTCTCTTTAAGTTCTTTTCCAATTTTACATTACTTGACACGTCTGTTATGTGAAAATTTTCAAGCGTACGATAACTTACATTTTATGGTGTTCTAATATGCAGCTCTTGTATGGTTTACATTTAAAGTTTAATAAGGTAATTCTTTTAATGCTGTGTAGCAGCTTTTTGATGTAATTCACTGTGATGTACAGTACATCGTGGTCTTGTGTTTGCCTTGGGTTTTATTTTAATGTATTAATAATTTATGTCTTGTAATGATTAGTAATAAATTTGATTTATAATTTGATAGGCATTGGTGAGAACCTGCTTTTATGATGCCCTGTTCTTTATTATTTCTGAAAAGGTATGCTATTTTATTTCTTGTTAAGAATATGTAGAGTTATAAAGCTATAATAATTATATTGTGTGAGGTTATGAATACTGTAATTAATCTTATGCTGATAAAATGTGAGTAATATATTGTAAATAGTTTTTGTATATAACATGTATATTATTTTAAAAAAGAAAATACATGGTGGATGCTGTAGGGGCGTTGATGATGATAATCTGATTCTATGACGCCCAGTTCTTTTTTATTTCTGAAAAATGGACATTGTTTAGTAAACAAAACTATTAACTGTGTTAAATGACTCTTTTATGGCATAACTCAAAAAATAACCCGAACACATATACTGTAAATGGTATGCCATGTCTATCTTCTAACTTATTATTTTCTAATGCATACTGCAAAAACAATAAATGGAAGAAAAGGGGGAAAGAATGGCTTGTTGGTACTTCCTTAAAGGAAACATTAATTGGAGAGACTGACTTTAATTTCTGGGTGGACTAATGTGCCATTGAGTCCAGCCAATCTGTCTGAATTATTAAACTATGAATTGGTATATAATTTTACTGTATTTGATCATGGAAAAATTCTGTTAGGAAGGATATGTTCTTGTTAGACACTATTTATAGGATTGCTAGGAGAAAATAATAGAGGACAATTTGGATGAATTTAAAGTACAGTGGACACTGACAGGAAGACAGTGGTGCAGTAGACTGATCAGACCACAAATGAAAGTGTGTGATGTATTTCAGATAGCAGTGTGACACAGCTATAGTATTGCTTAATTTTTTTTACAATTATTATGAAGAATTTAACACCACCATTTTTAATAACTACTTTGTTGCTTATGTAGAGAAAAGCCAAGCAAAATGACACCTTTTATTGGCTAACTAAAAAGATTACAATATGCAAGCTTTCGAGGCAACTCAGGCCCCTTCTTCAGGCAAGAATGATATATTAACCTGTTGGCCATTTTTCTTCTTTTTAAATGTACTGTATTAGCTGCACAGATAATCTTGCATTTTGGCAATTATGAGTATAAATTATTCTTATTACTTTACTGTTAAACCAGTGACATTTTTAATTTAATACGTAAAAGGGAATACTTAACTGATTTATTAACCAGCTGAACATTATAACATTTTGACATATTTCATCTTATAGCACCGTAGGTAATAAGTGATAGCTCCTCCTATGATATTTAGATGATTAACTTTACTCTATCATTGTCTCTTATTTACTCACAATCTGTAATGGAATAATCTAATAATAAAGTAATACGACTGAGAAACAATTATTGTTTTTTTACATAATACTGCTACATGAAATAAGAGTATAAAATATTCTAAATAATTTATATCATGTTTTTCATAAATATTAAATATACAGTACTTGTTATGATAGCTTATATTCATCTGTACATTTTCAGAGCCTACTTTTTTAATTAGAGCTATAAGAAAACAAAGCTCTCTCAGCAATACATGTCGTAAGGCAGGAACCAAATGACTGATGAAACTTCAATTCGTTGTATGGCACACTCAAGTTCTACCAGGCCACTTTTTATTTTTTGGTACACTGTATTAATCCTCAAGGTGAAAATTGTCTTTTTGCATGACAATTTTTTTTTTTTTTTGTCACTTACCAAAAATGTGCATCTTTGTGATATGGAAATGGAAATAAAAGTAGGGATTCTGTGCCATCAGTTACCAGGCTGTTAATCAGACCAGGGAGCTCTGAGGCAGCAGCACTAATCACTGGGCCACTGAATATTTTTGATTATCTGATTTCAATACCTCATTGTCTTAATTTAACAGAGCATTAGAAGTTTTTCTTAAGCTACATCTTTATAGCAAGCAGATATCAGGGTAGGTATTATGGCAGGTAGTGTAGCATAGTGGTTAAGGGTTAGACCGCAAACCCTGAGGCTTTGCATTCAGATCCTGCAACCATGACTAGGTCACTCCATCTGCCCGTGCTCCATCTGGAACAAGAAAAATGTAAACAATTGTATCTCAAATAAAATAAGTCTCCTCGTATATAAAGGTGTCAGCCAAATAAGTAAATATAAATATCAATTAAACTAAAATGAAATCTACAATAAAAATAAATTAAGAGGTGAAAACAGGTTTGTTTATTTGAATTGTTTGTTACATATATTCATTCTTCCTTTGATGATTTTTTTCTGAATCAATTTATTCCAGTAAGATGAAAAAATGTAACACATTTAGCAGTGCTGTGCGGAATGCCATTCCAAGCATCACAATCAGTCACACCATGTCAATCAACCTGCACATTTCTGAGAATTGTAAAAAAAGATAAAATACGCTGGGGAGAACATGCAAATTCCACACAGACTGTTATATTAAGAATGACTTAACTGCTAACAGGCTGCCTGCTATACTATTGGTGGACAATGTATTTGATTACATTTGATTAAAGCAGCACCAGAACATTTAAGATTTTGAGTACCTCACTGTTTCTTAAATATATTACTATAAAGGTGTTATTTTTAAGACAAGCAAATTGATACCATGTTGTCTGTCCCATGTCACATTCGAAACTAGGGCAACGTGTCGCTTTTAGTATTCATCAAGCCGCCTTCAGTTCAAGACGCGTATGGTACAGACTTTTTGTCCGAATGCGTCTCCCAAATTAGCTAATACATGGGACACGAGAATTACATTGTTACTGTCATACTCAATCGGAAAATTATTTTTATTTTATTTTGCAAATGAAATAGGTGTTTAATTTCATTAACTGTGAAACAAATCGATTAGTATTTGCAAATGGAGAAAAGCTTCCATTCATTAAAAAAAAGAAAAGGCGCACGCGCTTTTCGTTCGTTTGCAACTTACAATTTTCCACCATTGTTTGTGACTCACATAAAATGATTTGTTTTTCTAAATATAACTATAATTTGGAACAGTAAGCTTGTCTTTTCGGTATCTTAAACCTTACTCTTGCAGTCTTATCAATTAGCCCCCTCCCGTCTGTAACTGCCTCTTAAACCTGGGTCTGATAGGGTAGACAAGCGCGGGGATAATAGAAGGCGAAACCGCTTTCAGCCGGATTCTTGTGTGGAGGAGCTGGTTGGCTCGGACTTTATATTAAGCGGTTTGCTGAGTCTTAGCTGCAGCATCCTTTTAGACCGATCTGTATGTGCGAGTTGTTAGAAGCATGTGCAGTTGTTTTAAAAAATAACATTATCAGGCTTTTATATACGGGCAGTTTCTTTATCGTGCGTCTGTATTAATAAGACAAAAGAGGTGCACGCGTGGAGCACTTTTCGCCTGTGCTACTGGATACATTGCGAGGACATTCTCATTTTATTGACCAGACCCGCTGGCTTTTGTTCATCCTAGTTTGTCGTGCGTTTTCAGGTTGTAGCTCATCTTCTCATCGGAGCTACGATCCCTTAGTAGCGCAGTATAGAAACGGAGCATCTGGGTCCTTAGCTTCTAAAAGTGAGCCACCGCTTTTCCGAAAATGTGCACCCGGCTTTGGTTCGTCACTGACCGCAGAATCTTCGAAGATTACCCCCAGAGAGAGATCTACCGAGCTCTGCAGTCCCGCTGTACTGATGAGGAGATTGAATTCAGGCGGGTCCTGATGGACGAGATGGTTATTACCATTGAAATGGGTAATTTAGGTGAGTTTAATTTTTTTCCCTTCCCTTTTAATTTAACGCTTCCTGAAAAAAAAAGTCTAGTGTGCCCAATTTCGGGAATGACTTGATTGCATGGTGTAACGGGCTACATTATCAAGCTTCGTCATTGTGATGTATTGATTTACTGAAGCATTTCGGTTTTTTTCTATTTTCTAAACCATTCATTATATACGTAAAGCGGCTTCGTGCAGGATGTTCTGATCCCGTTTATACTGATTATTTTTAAGAGAACAGGTTCCATTTTGTTTTCTGTGCATACAGAAATAATAGCTTCAAAAATTCAATTTTTAAATATTGTCGAATGTTTGTTATGGGCTGGTGTTATATTTATTGACAAATACCCTCTCATTTTTTTAAAAAAAAAAGTACGATTTGCGTACGACAGCCGCCAAAACTAAAATTTTGCACGTGCAAATAAAATAGCACAGCTGCTCGGCATGTGCACACCTTTTGTTAAATGGCCACGCTATTCGTTAAAGGTGGGGGATTTTGCTCAGTTTTTTTCATATCGGGTACAACTTGGAATTTGTGTTTTAAGCTTTCATAGAAATGCCATTGTAACATTTGTATTTACATCTGGATATATACGCACCTGGAATGATTTCCCATTGTCCATGAACCGTGTGTGCTGAATGTAGGTGCACCACATGGACGTACCATTGTAATTTTTTTGTGATGGTAGATTTATTGCTATCGATCGGCTAAACTAGTTCCTCTTTTAGAAATGTGCTTTAGAAGGGGGTGGGGTGCAGATATCCAGCTCAAGTAAAACGCTGGAATGAAATACCCCCTTTCTTAAGTAGAAATTTTATTCTGTCAAACGCGTGTGGAATGTAATCAAAATACTTATAAATCAGAACGAGTTGATTAAATGTTCATTTTTTTTTTTTTTTTTTTTGTGCGATGTGCAGAATAATGGCGCCGAGGGGTTTTGTGGTTGGTCTTCAGCGCCCGAAGCCTCCATTAAGGCGGTCAGCCAGTGTTAAATATTCCTCGACAGCTGCTGAGGGTTGGGGCAGGTAGGGGGTGTATTTGTGCGTGTTTCCGGTTGTCGCTGACATCAGTATTGACCGACTGACCTAACTTCTTGCGCGCGCTCTTGCTCGCCTACGCTCTGGGTGGAGAAAGGTTGGAATACAATAGTGTAGTACCAAATGCCTTGCAGTCCAAGCGAGAACGAGCACGCACGTACGTTAACAATCACTTCAGTTATACAGTATTATGCATCCGACTGCGCGGGAACGCAGAGTTACAAGTGCTTAGTTGGGAAGAGATGACCGTCTCTAAAATGATCTAAGAACGTGCGTCGTTTGTCAAGATACATATATGTATGTATATATGTGTATGTATGTATATGTATATATGTGTATGTATGTATATGTATATATGTGTGTGTATATATATATATATATAATATATAGTATATATGTATGTGTGTGTATATATAAAATTTCATATCGGAGTCCTTTTTGTGTAGTGCATAATTGTACATTTTAATGAAAAAAAAACATTCCTCGAGACTTGCGTACATAATGAACTGGTAATACAATAGTATTTAGAAGCCTATTACTGTACATATTTGCATGTATGCACGTACCTGTATACGTGGGAGGCACTTCAGCTGGTATAAGTAAAGTTACAGTATAAAACAATTAGTTTCTGTAACACTAATGGAGAAAGAGACTTCATAGGGTCGTGCAGTCAGGGTGGAAACTAAAAACATGCAACCTTGTAACTTGTTTAACTTGCCTCCCATTTTGCTTTCCACTTGCTTTCAATTCACATTTTTAACTATTGATGTAAGTAAGTTGAGTTATACTGGAAAATTCCTTAAAGCTGTTTATCCAGTATGTGTTAACATTTATCAATATTCTGATTCTCCTCTAGATTTGGGCTGATGACTAATAGAAAAACCTTGCTATTCCTTGATGCATCAATTCACACATATTTAGTTCTGACTATTGTCAGTGATAACAGATCCCCCAATTTTTTTTCCATTCCTTGCCAGTTTGAATAATGTTCTTTTGAATATATTTGTGCAAGGGTTTGTTTTAAATAGAAACTGTAGTTCATGTTAGGTAAATGTCATTTTGGTCAGTACCTTCAACAGTAGCGATCAGTGTTCCAGTTTTTAACTTCATGTCTAGACCTAAAAGCCAATTACAGATTGTTAATCTTGAAGTGAATGAATGTAAACCTGATTTGACTTGTCATATTTATAAACCTCAATTACTGTTGCAAGTAGATATCCTGGATTTAAAGTAGGTTGTCTGCACCAGCTTTAGTGACACAAGAAGTCTATAAAATTTAATTGTAGTTCACATGTGCATTTGACAAATGTTTTAAAGAACAAGATACGACATCCATCCATTATCCAACCCGCTATATCCCAACTACAGGGTCGGGTGGGGGAGGGGGGGTCTGCTGGAGCCAATCCCAGCCAACACAAGGCAGGGAACAAACCCCATGAAGGGTGCCAGCCCACCGCACCGCATCACACGCACACACTAGGGACAATCTAGAATCGCCAGTGCACCTAACCTGCATGTCTTTGGACTGTGGGAGGAAACTGGAGTACCCGGAGGAAACCCACGCAGACACAGGGAGAACATGCAAACTCCACGCAGGGAGCACCCAGGTCTCCTAACTGCAAGGCAGCAGCGCTACCCACTGCGCCACCGTGCTGCCCCCAAGATGCAACAATGACTACTAAAACTTAAGGGCATAACTTTGTTTTTTTTTCTGACCATTTGAAAAATTTACATTAAATCATATTGCAGTGGTGAAGAAATTACTTTCCTGAGGTTTATTATTTGTTATTTTGACTTTCTTTGAATTATAAGTGTGGAGAGACTCATTGTTTTTTTTTTTTAATATGCTAAAAATACCAAATCTTTTGTTTAAACTTCACATCCAAAATGAAATTTTAAATGTGAAAGGTGTTCTTAATTAAAAAGCAAAGAATGGGTTAGAAATTCCCAGAGTTGCTGGATTGACAATTCTTGTCATTAAACTTTTTAAGGTACATAACCAAAGTACATTTGCCCTCACACTTGATCAAATTCCATGGGATAAGTTTTAATCATTGTTTCAAGCATTCAAGTGTTTAACGATTACACCTTTTTTTTTTTGGTAAGGTTGAGGAATTAAATCCAAGAATTACATAGGGCTAAATACTGGATGCATGTTAATGGGAAGAGGTATTTGTGTAGGGGAAATATGCTTTAATTTTGATATTTTGTGCACGCTATTACACTTAAACAGTCAAAATGTCTAATGGTTAAACTGTATATAAAAAAGTATATATTCCAATAGTAGGTACTAGAACTTGAAAAATGTACTGTAAATTTCCTGGTGATGTACTTTTATTCAAAAGCTAGTCCTTGGGGTTTTTTGGAATGAAGTATGTTTGCTTTTCTCTAAATGTTCCATTTATCAGAATGGCTTAGACATTTCAAAGATGGTCAGTGTTCTATGGTGCCTTTTCAGCCCCTTAAATACAATAAACTATTACATTGCCAAGATTCTGAATCCTCCGATTGGCAAGACTGGCTGGCTGCCTATGGTTTGTCAATTTTCTTTTTTAGTATGTTGGCAAAAACTTGTACTGGAGTGATCAAAGTAAATATTTCATTGCAAATATCTACAATACTCCACAGTAGTGGGGAGAGAGAGGCTGTAGTCTCCAGTAATCTGAAAACTAAGGAGAAATTGCATCCACTGACCAGCAAAATGTTTACTTGCTTCTGCAAGTATCCATGGTGTTTAAATGACAACATTAACATGTGAAACGTATTCCACTGCCCTTGTTTAATTATCTTGTTTAAAACATCCTTTCATTCTCTCATAAAAGACTTGTAAAGTGAATGGTGTGTTTTTATATATATATATATATATATATATATATATATATATATATATATATATATATATATATAATATATAAAATACACACACACACACAAACATCTATTTTACCAGCTTGAATGGCAAGAGTTTCAAATGCATGTAGCCAGTGGAGTGTCTTTTGAAATGAATTGCAACTTTCACACTCGGTATGTCTTTTCTTTTTCAGTAGTATGAATCTAGCAAGTTAAATTTGCTTTCTTAAAGTTGGGTACTATTGTATTAATCTTTAGCAACCTATTGCATAAATTAGATAAATATTAATCCCATGGGGAAATTCAGATGCATACAGAAGCAGAATCATAAACAAGGATACAGGCTGATACGACAAATACATCCAATGAGTCAATCGATTTGATAAGTTTATTTTTATTGAAGTACATAATTGATGTTTCCCAAGTACATCTTTAATATTGGCATTGAAATGCTTCGTTTGAAGGCCAGATGCAGGTAAATAGTTGAGTCTATAGATAAACTATAAATTGTACTGATGAGCAAAAAAGTGAGGTGAGATGTATTCTTATTTGGCAGCAGGTTGTATTGGAGAATAAAAACTGCATGATTCTGCATAAAAGCAAAGTATCAAGCATTTGCATGCCTTTTTACTGTATACCCAATTAGTCACCATGATCATATATCACATTTGTTAACTTTGTTTTGACAGACCAGATGGAAACCAAGAAAATTCCCAAATGACATCGGACCATAATAATCTGCTTTTAAGGCTGTATTTGGACACATTTAAGTTTCTAATTTCTGATCTTTTTACTATGGTATTTTTCTGTTACAAAGTTATGAGGCAGAGTAATGTTCTGTTATGTGGCTACATATAATGAATGACTTTGTCAAGTGTTAAAAATGTATTCTCAGTTTCTTGATGAGAGACTTTGTCTTGCTATGTAGAAAATTCACATTCTAGATTTGTGAGTTGAATTTTCTAATTCTATTCCGCATAAAATGCTTGGATTGCTGGTTGTAGGTTGTTCGTGTTAATTTTCCTTCAAGTTGCCATGCTTGAAATGTGTCTATCAAGACAGCAAACCATTAAGGGGTGCATAGATGATTATATCCAGTTTAGACTAGTTCTCACAATGGCTGCTGTCAGCTTTTTCTTTTGGGGAGGAGGAAGCAAATAAGGAGTTCCCTGGAGTGCTAGATCTGGCTATTCAGTATGTAAAGTCTTACCAAAGAAAGGCATGTTGTAAATATAACTTTTACAATATGTGCCAACTATATGGTAATTCATGCTCCAACAAGACTGTTCCATACAAATTATTTCTGATTCTACTACATTCAAATTTCTTACTGCAGCAGCTTTGCAAATGGGGTTAGTGGCTATGGCAGCTTATGAAGATTACGAAGTGGGTCGGTCAAAGAATGGACTATGAATGAGCCATTTTTTTTTTATATGGTTATTAATTTTATTTGAAGCAAATAACTATCCATACAATCAAACTTAACAAACCAAAAAATTCAAGCCCCATCCAACAGAAAGAGGAGAGCCAACAACCAGAACAAATCTTTAAAAGCAGCAAGGAAGGATGGGTATTCTTTTTCCTTGTTATTGATTAGCGTCTATAGAAAAAAATCAAGTTTTGAACAGATTCTCTGAGTGAGAATTTTTTTTTTTTTTTTTTTTCCCCCAAATTTCAAATAGTGTAGAACACCAGTTACCCACTTACTTGGAAGAATCTCATCCCACCTCTATCAATTTAGCAAGAAGTCTGTGTGCTAGTAGTGAGGTAAAGGCAGTTACAATCAATTTGTCCTCCATCTGGGAGTACACCAAACACAGCTGTTAATGGGTTAGGAGTGATTATGACACCATAGCTGTCTGAGAGGCATTCAACAATTTTTGTCCAAAATTGTTAATTTAGTGCACACCCAAAACGTGTCCCAGTGAGGCTGGAGTTGGATTGCATCGTTCACATATTGCATCTTGCCTTGGATACATTTGACAGTTTTAAGGGAGATAAATGGCAGTTGTCTTACTCCTAATGTAGCTGTGCTTGGAAAAAGTTTCCAGATGGTTCAAAATAGTTTTTTTTTTTTTTAAATAACTAATAGATGGGCATTCCAGCATTGGTATGACTCATTGCACAAATAGTCCATAGTGCACAATAAAAGATTAAGTTGAATGATTGAATGCTTTGCATATATGGAGCTAGATTGAATTCAATGCACGGCTGCCTTCCCCTCCTTTTCTAAAATATTATGCAAAAGGTCTTTTCCCCACCGTACTGTGGGATCTTTGGGGCTTTAAAATGTTTTTATATATTAATAGAGGTGCTATCTGAGTCTTCAAGACTAACCAGTATTTCATCTGGAGTAGAAATAGGTTGGAGGCAAGGAAGACTGGGCAAGTTCCATTTAGCAGATTTCCTTATTTGAAAGTAGTGGAAAAATTGTGTTGATGAGAAGTTTAAATTTTAAGCTTAATTGTTTGTAGGATGCAAAGAAATTATCTATATACAATTAAGTGTTTCAATCTTGGACATTTTCCTAACATTAAATACTCCATGTCTGAGAGGGCACAAAAATGGTGGTTGTTATGTAGAGGTGCAACAGAGAAAAGCTTGTCTTAAAGTGCTACTGCAAGATTTTTTTCTATTGCTGACCAGGCTTGTGTTTGTTCATAGATTTGTGTTGATGTCCAGGTCTTTGTGGCTTGTATATTTGCCGCCCAGTAATAAAATTGAAGGTTGGGTAGTGCTGTGCCCCCTTCTGTTCCAGGTTGTTGTAAAGTCACCCTTTGGATTTGTGGCTGTTTTGAAGTTCAAATATATTAGGTTATGATTGAATCTAATTTCTTAAATGATTTATTTAATGTATACATTGGTAATTTGAAATAGAAAAAGTTAGACAGGGATGTTCATTTTGACCGTGATTATCCCTGCTAATGTGAGATGGGGGTAGACCATTTTATTCACGTTTTAATATTTTTCCATGCAGAATAGCAAAATTGTTGGAAAAAGAACGAGCCTTATTTACTTGTGATATTTATTTCCTAGGTAATTTTAAACTGATCTGCTAAGATAAATGGGAAAGAGTCCTGTCTAATTATGTATGCTAGGGAATTCAGTAGAAAAAGCAGTCTTAGTCAAATTTTGAGTTCAGATAACTTGAAAATCTGTTAGTGCTTTATAAGACTGCTGGCATGGAATTTTGTGGGTCAGAGATGTACGGTACCATATCGTCTGCATATATTGATATTTTCTGTTCATGTCCTTCTCTGGTAATTCCCTTTGTTTATGCATCCTTTGTCGAGTACCACATTCTAGTTTGAAGTAGTCTGAAATACAATCTGAGTCCTCTGGACTGTTATAAAATAGTTTAATTCCTGCATATATGTTTGGGCCAAACCCAAATTTGTGCAATGTGGTGAATAGGTAGTTCCATTCATTTTCTATAACGTTATGGCCACTGTTCCTTTTAAACATATTGACTTTGTAATAAATCTTTTGTAGAATTAAGTGTCGTCCTGAACTTTTGTTCATAAAAAAAAAAAAAAAAAAGTGACACTGGTGCAAGGTACTTGCCAATACTGGACAAGTTAAGTCAGTTGTGTGACAGATTTGTGTGTACACCAATACTCGTAGAGTAAAAATGGTGCTATAACAGCGTAGTGTTAATGTAATTTAGCCTGTGGTACTTGGCCATATGCAGTACTCTTATTTTGCACATTCTGCAGTGTTTTTTTTTTTTTTTTTTTTTTTGTTTTGTTTTTTTTTTAAACCACTAATATGGTGGACGTTTAAAAATGAGACCTTAGTGTTTTTGTTTTGTTCTGCAGTGACTAAGATTTTAGCAGCAAAAAGGGTTCAGATATTTTAATGGAAATTACTATTTTTATGGTATGTGATTTCCTTTGTGCTAGGCCTATTTTGCCATATTACTGCTGCAAAACAAATAAAGGTTTCAGTATAATTGGACATGCTGTGCAACTGAAAAATAAACACTGGGATGTATGAAAATGCTGTCTGATTTTCTTTGGGCTCGGTGTGTGTGGGAGTTTTCTTCCCTACTCCATAAAAATGTGCACATTAGGTTTATCAAATTTCATAATTGCATACACCTGCAATCTGTTGACCATGGGTAATTTACACTGAGATGAGATGTTACTGGAAACCCGTTTTTCGGGTACAGCAAGCATCATGTTGCTGTATACAAGCGTGAATTATTTATTTTTTTGGCATGTCATATGGCACACTGATCAATAACCTAAACAATATCTAGTATCGGTATTCAGTTTGATATTATAAATCTACTTGGCTTTCAGATTGACATGCTTCGTTACTTTCATGAATGAAAAAGTGATGCGTTGCTATAAATTTGCCTACAAAGCAATTTGGTTTGCTCTGGGTAGATACAGATGACTGTACTATATATAACTCATCTGACTCTTGCATTGCTTTTAGCCTAGCCATTTATGCTTTTTAATTTTAAAGACTGTACATTAAATTTTGTCTCTATCTAAAAATTTACAGTAACTAGTGTATAGACTAATCTGGGACTATACTGTATCTTAAAATGATGTACAGTAGTTATGAATAAACCATCTGTGACTCCAGTGCCATTTCAAGGTTAAAATGTCGTGCAAGAAGCTCATTCAAGTTTAATGAATCTCTCAATTATATTAAAGATTAGTAGAATACACTATTGAAACTGTCAAAATTTCAATTTCATTTGCAGGTTTACGGATCAATGGTGAATCTGTTACAGCCTACCCACAAGTGGCAGTAGTACGTGTTCCTACACCCTGGGTCCAGAGTGACAGTGATATCACTGTGCTTAGGCACCTGGAGAAGATGGGTTGCCGATTAATGAATAGACCCCAGGCTATCCTAAACTGTGTTAACAAGTTCTGGACATTTCAGGAGCTTGCAGGGCATGGGATCCCTTTACCAGACACTTTTTCTTATGGTAAGAATCTACAATGCATCTGTTAGTTGTGTGGTGCCTATAGTTACAATACTATATTACAGTATAAGAATGTTACAAATTATTTTAATAAGACTTCACGTGATGTCTGTGGAAAGTGTACAGTTTATTATGACAAAGTAATGTGACTTCTACTTTTTACAAGTCTTTTGAAATTGTCATGGATCTACTATAAGTATTTAGTTTTGAAATGATTGATCACCAAGGCCTATATAGTATGCAGTTTATGAACTGTTTTTTGGTTTTCAGGGACTGATCTTTATAAATCTGTCAAGTTAATTCATCCAGTAGTATCTTGCAGAACCTGATGTGTGAACTTTTAGCTGTTGAAGGTGGTTTTGAATGAAAGTTGTTTATCTTGTGTTGAATTAGATAGATAGATAGATAGATAGATCTTTATTGTCATTGTCACTAATGAACAGACTAAAAAAAAGACTCGGTAATGGGAAAATTAACTTGTGTGCATAGGTCTTGCATTTGAACTTATTTCCAAAATTGCAAATTTTGCCAATTTACAAAACCCAATGTCCTTTGTTTATGTCAGAAGAATGTCAACCACTTTAGTGACTCATCAATGTTTTGGCAGTGAATCGGAAATGGGTCATTTATTCATTGAACTAGAACTTGAAAATCCCTAGTTGGCTTTACAGTTGAAAGAAAAAGGGGAGGGGGAGGGGGGATGGACACTGCACACATGCTTTACCTTCCAAAAGGAAGCACAGGAAGTGGAGAATGCAAGTTTAAAAAAGTCGGCTGTTGTGCACATAACAGCAGTGTTAAGTCTGCTTTACCTCTACAGTAACATTGATCTTGTGATCAAAGTGATAATAGTGCAGCTGGGAGATTAACGTGAAGGTAAAAAAAAATCCCATAGGAAGCCACAGCTGCTAATATTTTCTTTGTAGAAGTAAGTTGCACTTGTATCCTTCATTTTTCAGAAACTTCATGTGCCAGAAAGTCCTATGTGATGGAATTAGAGCAGTATAAAACATTTGTATCATACATCAGAATACAATGACATAACAATTTTCATTACACGCAGTTCAAAGTGGAGTTCTTTCGAAATTTTAAAGTGTATTCACATGTGTGAAATGTAACTTTTTTTATTTTTTGTGGTAAGTTATTTTTGACTGTGATCTTACTCCATACAGTATGCATTTTGGATCATGCAGTGACTTGACACAGTACATCATTCAGATTTAACATACTGTTTCCTGGTTAGTTCATTAAATTGAGTTCTTACTATTCCTGAGAGTTAGGCAAATGTTCTGAGAGACACCCCCCCTCCCCCATTTAAAAAAAATAAATAAAAAAAAAAAAATTGACATTTTGTTTATAGTCTTTTAGTTGCTGCCCAAAGGCCATGACTATAAGCATGGGAACTGTGCACTAAATGTAACTTTACTGTCATATCAACAACACATTTTGGTATTCATCCCACAATGGTAAAATTCAAGATCCCTGCAACATTTGCTAGTCTCCTTCTTTGTTAAAGCTGAATGATAACGTGACTCCATTATGAGCTGCTCCTTTTCCCGTTCCCTACAACAGTGCCAATTATGACCTACTAGCAAAATACCCGCGCTTCGCAGCGGAGAAGTAGTGTGTTAAACAGGTTATGAAAAAGAAAAGGAAACATTTTAAAAATAACGTAACATGATTGTCAATGTAATTGTGTTGTCATTGTTATGAGTGTTGCTGTCTTTTTTTTTTTTTTTATATATATCTACATATACACATCTAGATAGATAGATAGATATATCAACATATATATATACACATATATTTACATATCTACATATATATACATATATATCTCAGCATATATATATACACATACATATATACATATACATACATGCATATCTATCTATCTATCTATCTATCTATCTATCTATCTATCTATCTATCTATCTATCTATCTATCTATCTATCTATCTATCTCTATCTATCTATCATAATCAAAATACCCGCGCTTCGCAGCGGCCAAGTACTGCTTTAAAATTTTTAAACTGAGGGAAAATGAATCAATAATAATTTTAAGGATCTTTGTATACCACGTTGTCAGTTCGCCCCTCCGGTTGTAATATGACCAAGCTGTGTGCTGAACTTACTCTTGAGCATGCAACGTACAGTTGGCCATGTGAAAAGCAGTCCTGCCTCAAATCAATGCCAACCTTTTGTAGGGTCTGTCCCTGAGACTTATTCATTGTCATTGCGAAGCAGAGCCTTAGTGTAAATTGGAGGCGTTTGAATTGAAATGGGAGATCAGAGGGTATAACGGAGATGCGAGGAATAAAAACTCTCTCCCCTGAGCCACCGCTAGTAAAAATAGTTGCCTCAATGAGGTTCTTTTGCAGACACGTGACCTCAAGTCTCGTGCCATCACAAAGTTTCAGTGGCTGTACGCAAATCCACAATCTGTTTCATATTGTTTTCGTACCTCATCAATTGTGTAGTGTGTTTTTTGAAGAGGTTTGATTCATCGAAGTGATCACTCCTGCTGCGTTCAGTCACTTCATGTGAGCCGCTCTCTTGTGTGATGTTGCGATGTCCACGGGTTTATTTAATGTTAGCTAAGACCCGGCAGTTAAGTTTCTCGCTACAGCAATTTCAACTGTTACAAAGTGATCCAAACTGTCGTTTATACCTCGTGTCTTCTCATTAAACTTGTATCTCGCGAAAATGGCATTGCAAACGGCAGCGGGTCAGTTCACGTGCTTACGTGGGAGGCATGATGACGCAATATATTTTGATATATATCAAAATACCCACGCTTCGCAGCGGCGAAGTACTGCTTTAAAATTTTTAAGAAGAAAAGTAAACCTTTTTAAACTGAGGGAAAATGAATCTAATTATTTAAGGATCTCTTTGTATACCACGTTGTCAGTTCGCCCCTCCGGTTGTAATATGACCAAGCTGTGTGCTGAGCTTACTGTTGAGCATGAAATCTAATGTGGTTTGTGCCCTTCAGAATGAAAACAGTTTGCATTTACCTTTTTAATAAAAGGCGAGCTTTTAAGCCTGAGAAATCACCCCGTAAATGCACACGTTTAATTGCACATGTGTTAATATGTATGCTTACACAGTATTAAAAGAACACTCAACAATTAACGTCATTTACCTTCGTTCCCGCGTTTGACTCGTGCTGTAAATCTCTTCCTTGTTTTCAGTTCACGTGATTACGTAGGAGGCGTGATGACGAGATACATGACTCCGCCTCCTCCATTAGAGTATATGAACAAAAAACAGGTTCCAGTTATGACCATTATGCGTAGAATTTCGAAATGAAACCTGCCTAACTTTTGTAAGTAAGCTGTAAGGAATGAGCCTGCCAAATTCCGACCTTCCACCTACACGGGAAGTTGGAGAATTAGTGATGAGTGAGTGAATCAGTCAGTCAGTCAGTGAGGGCTTTGCCTTTTATTAGTATAGAGTACTTCACTTGCCATGTGGATTCCTGACAGAAAGTGAAGTGGTTTGATTGAGGAGTTCACACCTTAACTATCACAGATATCAACTCCTTTGCACAGGCTCTTCCTTTTACTTTCTCATTCTTGCTCCTGCATCAAAGTCCAACAGTGATAGTTTTTTCAACCCAAAAGGTAGTTGTCTTTCATCCTAGCTTCTTGGAATGTCTGCACACTAATGGATTTGATCACTACCAACTAACCACCTTGGAAAACTGCCCTTTGTAGCCTCAGAGCTCCAACACTACAAGGTGGACATCTGTGCCCTCTGTGAGACCTGTCTTGCTGATGAAGGATCCATTATTGAAACCACAGCTGAATATACATTCTTCTGGAAAGGTACCAGTCCGAGATGTAGATCCACAGAATTGGCGCCTCTGTCGAATGAACTGCTGTCAATAATCCCAGAGTCCCCTGTTGGTATCCACTCGTGCTGCTTGACCCTGTGCATTCCACTGGAAAGAAGTTCTCAAATGACAATGCTCGGCACATAGTGGTTGTCCTTTTCTTTCTCTGTTGAATCCATTGTAGGACCATGTTTCTCTTGACAAAAGTCCAGAATGTTCCTATTTCAGACAAGTTTTCCTTACTTGGAGACTTCAACACACAAGTTGGAAGCAGTTGTGACCTATGAAATGATGCGATTGGGAAGCCTGGAACTGGAAACATGAATGCAAACGGACTCCATCTCTTATCCTTCAGTGCAGAGCACTGTCTATTACCAAAACAATGTTTCAGCCCCCTAACAAACAAGATGACGTGCATCTCATCACAGAACTGGCACCTCCTGGACTGTGATTGTCCAACGGCATGATCTACAGGATGTCCTCATCACACAAATATTAGGAGCATCTCTTGAGAGGTAGGTTCGGGTTCCACACACTCAAATTCTGAAACGCTGCTTATCCACCAGCATTGAGGCACATTATCAGCATGGATGAGTCTTGGCTTCCCTGGGTGGTCCTGTATTGGTGAACTTTCTGAAGGATCCTGACCTCAAGTCAAGCCAAAGAAATGCTAGAAATTCTATTTGAATTCATTCTCTCAAGGCCTGTTCCATTCCACACATTCGGCTTGAGATGCTTGGTAAGGACTGTGTGCTTTGGAGACTGAACTTTGAACGATTAACTCCTCAACAAGAGGAGAAACCAACCCACTATGCCTGGGGGGCAGTTTCCTTGCCCATTGTGCCCCTGGGTCTGCTTTCCCAAATTTGCTGTCCCACTAACGTACACAGATTGGGGGGAGTGATGGAGCTGGACAAATGGATGGACATTGTCAGATCGACAGACAGCCACACTCACCTACAGAATTCTTTTATGACTCGATTGTAATTCTCATTGTTCCTCCTGTTGCTGTTTGAATGTAGTGGTGGGATTAGTAGTTCATTGCATCATAGCATGCTTGTTCAGCTTAGGGTAGTTGGCAAGCAAAAATCTCACGTGGTAATGAAATGATTTCATTACACTACAGTAGTGCCTTAATTGTAGATGGCATGGAAATACACCATGCAGTGTGCATCATTTGAATTATCCCTGTATGTCATTTGAAATATTTTGTGAGTAGAAATGTCCTGTAATGTAAACACAATAGTTTATCTACCTTAACTGACTGAAAAAAAAAAAAACCCGATAAAACTTGTGCATATGTTTATTATGATAGCTTACAGTGATAACTTAGAGCAGGCATGTCAAACTCACTACCATTGGTGGGCCGCTTCGACTGCCATACGTGTGTCAGTGGGCCGCACTGTAACAAATACTATTATACAAAGTTACTGTAGCTTTCTTTCCAATACTGAAAACTTTAAAAAATGTAACACTTAAAGTTTAAAGAAAAGCAATTTTATTTCCATACAATCTCCGTAAAACAGCGTACAATTAGTCTTAGCCTCTTAGCTAGGTCCTTATGTTATTATATTATATTCATTATATTATATTCATTGCTTATATAGGAGTCTTACAGTGTGAGATCTTTCTTTTGTCCTGACACAAATGCATCTCTTGTTAGTAACCAGTTTGTTAATATCAGGCTTGAAATCTTGTGCAGCTGCAACTTTTATGAGGGATGAAAGGTGCTCGACGGTAAGTCTTGAGCGATGTGGGGTTTTTGGTAGCTTTCATTAACGAAAACAATTGCTCACAAAGGTAAGTGCTTCCGAACATTGACAGTACTCTCGATGCCAACTTATGGATCTGCACATACGAAGGTGGCAGGTAAGCATACAAGCCTGGCACACCAACTTCGTTGTATTTTGCCTTCAGAATAGAATCTGACTGCAGTTCAATTAATTCCATTTGGATATTCTCAGGCGCATTCTCAACGTTGTAAGAGTATGGTGACGTAAACAGCGCAAAGTCCTGCTCGTGTGAACTGAAATCACGAAAATGCTCACTGAATTCATTGCTCAGTAATTCAGGTTGGAAAACAAATCCTCCAAAAATCTAATTTTACTTTACTAAGTTTACTTCAAAGTTTATATTGTAAAATAAGCCGATATGCAAAAAGCCACCTGACCTACACTAATTATACAACCTCAAAATCACAAAAATATATTAATAAACAACTCACCAACTTCTCGCGTCCCCTTCAGATCTTTAGCTGTAGTCTGCACTAACTGATCGTTACAATACTAGCACAAAATTACATAAAACTAGAGCAAAAAAAGTGAAAATATGCGGGCTATTACTACTCGTGATGGTCAGTTCTGCCCAGTGGCCAGTCTCAGCAGCCCAGCCAGTAGTGTAGCCTGCCTGGGGTGGCTCTAGGCTCATGGCGGCCCTGGGCAGAGGGAATCGGTGGCCCCTTCGCCTGCCAATGTCAATATGGTATCTTATGCACGGCGGATGGCCACGTCCATTGCGGACACTGCGTAGCCGCCTCGTGCTCATGACTTGCTTCTATATGCGCATGTCCGTATCTTGAAAACCAAGTGGCGGCCCGTGATGTTCTCATTACGGCAGAATGTTATAATACTACATGTACAGTAGCTTACTGCTCCGACTCTAGCGACATTAGTAAATACAGCCTACTAATTAACAAGAAACACGATGTTTTTCGGCCACATTGCCGTCAGCTGTGCCGTTATTTTCTTTGTTTTATATTCAATATATATTGGCATGGTGGCCCCTGGGATTTGGCGGCCCTGTGCAGGTGCAGAGTTTTCACATGCCTAAGACCACCCCTGCTCCCCGCTGCTGCAGCCTAGCACTTCAGTTGTGACGTCGCAGCTCATTAACTTTGGCCAAGGCTCGTGGCTATACTAGCAGATGATGTTTCCGGTACCGTAATGCCATGGGAAAACATGCTTTTGTCAGAAGGCAGAAGTAAGAAAAGTCAATAAGTAACGCCGAAGATGCAGAATGATTCAATCACAAATGATAGTAATCATTTTTTGTACAATTTCAGTGCTAACTAGGATCTGTCATGCGGGCCACACAGATTTCTGTTGCGGGCCACATGCGGCCCGGGGGCCGTGTGTTTGACATGCCTGACTTAGAGCAACCAACTTTGGCCAAAGACCTTTTTTTTTTTTTTTTTTTTTTTTCTCTCCCTCTCCACAACCATTTAAAATGGACGGTTGGACCCAAATATTCCCAGGATTGGTCAATAGCATGGAAGTTGGAAGTCATTTGCGTACAGTCTTGTTAATCAGTCTACCTATTGACATTATGCTGACTTGATCATGATATTCAACAATAGTGCTAGTGACTTTGTTTTTTGTTTTCTTCAATTTGAAAGCCCATCTGGTCATATCGAACATGATAGTAGTGTTAGTTTTATTTCATGTTAACAGACTGGTCAATAACCATGTACACGTGGCACACTTGCACTCACGGCATTAAGCTTTTTGGGTGGGGAGGGGTGTGTGCAACATGGATATTCAACCATGTTAGAAATTGCAGAACTGGCACACGTTAACAAAAAGTGAGTGCAGGAAATGTATTCTGAATGGAAGATGTATTGATAGTGACTAAAATGGAATGTGTGTTGCGCTTTTTTTTATATATTTTCACATTTCCAGGAATTTTTGACCTCCCCTCGTATGTTCAGAAGAATGCTTTGAAGTGATTGTGTTATGCTCTCTAGAAGTGGCGAACCAAGTGGGATGTTTTTTTACATAACTTTCAGACTTGCTGTTTCTGTATAAAATGTAGTTCTCAAATATCTCCAGATGCACTTCCCCAAGACCAATATTTTGCCCCTTAATATACTGTAAGGACTTGAAAGGGAGACTTGCAAAATATGTTAAGTGGACAGTCATGCTTTTTATATACAATTTTTAAAAAAATTTTTTTTTTCTTTTTTAAAAATAGGCGGCCACGATAACTTTGGAAAGATGATTGATGAAGCAGAAGCTTTGGAGTTCCCATTGGTGGTTAAAAATACAAGGGGACACAGAGGTATGTGCTTTGTCTGTGCCTGATGTGGAGATTGTGTGTGGTTTTTTTTTTTTTTTTAATTGCATGATTCAGACTTTTTTTTTTTCCTTTCTTTCTTATCAAGGAAAAGCTGTATTCCTGGCCAGAGATAAACCTCACCTCTCTGACCTTACACATCTAATCCGCCATGATGCTCCATATTTGTTTCAGCAGTATGTTGAGGAGAGCCATGGACGTGACATACGTGTCATTGTGGTAGGAGGGAGAGTAGTAGGAACAATGCTGCGTTGCTCCACAGATGGCAGGATGCAAAGCAATTGCTCACTTGGTAAGTTTTGTTGTGACTGGGTTCCAAAAGGAAGAAGCTGGCAAGGATCTTGGGTGAATAGGCTGAAACTCCTCTATTCTCTTAATATAAACTTTATACTCTTAAATGCCAATCATTAATTCATCCCAAATCCTTGTGTATATATAATTTTTCAGACATTTAATTCAATTAACTATTGGCAGCTACACAGTTCATAAATGTCAATATACATGCACTTAATAGGTTTTAAATGTTTAATCAGTATTTGCACTAAAGAAAACACAGTAAACCCTTTATCGGTCAGGGTTCAGGACAGATGGATAACAGCTACTTTATAAATGTACAGTATGATTGGTAAACAAATGATTATTCACTAAAGAACTAAATTAATTTATATAATACTAGACATTAAGCCTGTTACAATAACGGGCACTAGAACAGTAGTGCATAAACATTAGTAGGAACAGTCTATATTAAATGGTAAGGGACCTTGACCTTATTCTGTTTGGCAAAAAAAAAAAAAAATTAAGAAGACAAATATTTTTGGAAGAAGCCTAAAGTAAAATGATAAAAATAAAATTGAAACGTATACGACAATACAGTAAATGTAATATTAATTATATTTATCCTCTCCTGTGTGGCTGTTGATTGATGTGTTGTCTGTTTGAAGATCTCCTATCATGCCTCTTTATTTTGGCTTGCTGTGGTGTCTCTCCAGCAAGTACTGTGCAGTTCCCCAGCAAATATTTTAATCTGTGCTGGCGTGCAGCTGATTATTGTATGTGTGGCGTCTCCCCAGCAACGGGTTTTTTGTGCATGGCCGCAAGTACCCAATCGGCACTCTCCCCAGCAATGATGTCCTTTATTAAAGTGCCCAGCGCATGTGCACTTCACCAGAAGACACACGCACACTGACACATGGACGCACACAGGGACTTTATTAAAGAGGATTGTAATGACCAGTGGAATGAGCAAATGTAACTGAGGTACTGGAGTATTCTGCGATTTACTTGCAGTCCTTGTTCCGTAACAAACTGGGCTGTCTTATATGGATCACATCTCCAAAACAATGGCAGAGAAAGCCTTTTTAATCAGTTTATCCTCTGCCACTTATGTTCTGTCGTCTTCTACATTGCAAACACTCCTGCTTATTGTCTCCTAACTCTCTACTCTAAACATCCTTCTGCTGCACTGCATCTTCCTTTTTCTCTTAACATGTCCTGTCACTTATCTCCTAAGGGGTGTCCACCCTTCACAGAACAGAAGCCCTTCAACCACTCCCATCACTTAGAGCATGGAGACTGACTGTTAATCGAGTGACAGATAATTGAGGTTTTACTATATACATTTATTGTATTTAGACTATTTTTACTTTTTAGTGTACCAGCTAGTCTTTCCAGATTCTTGAGATGTAATTATAAATATGGATTAGCATTTTAACTGTGCAGTTAATTTCTTACTAAATTGTATACTGTATGATACACACAGTACAAACCCTTAAAGCTGCAAATCTAATTGCATTATCTGATGTTCATAATATATTTATCAAGAACACACAAGGCTAACCTTCTTTACAAGTAAAATAGTCAAATTTTGCTCTTGCACTAGCTCACCTATTTACTAAGCAGCAATTTCAAAGTCTCTGTTCTTTTTCTAATTGAAAATGAGAGGTGCTGAACTACACAAAAGCTTACTGACATCGACACTTGGACAAGATGGGTTTTTCTTTTGGTTTTTGTTTCTCCTTTATTTCATTATTCTATTTTAATGTTACTTCATTTTCTAACCCACTTAATCCAGACTGGGGTGTGGTTATTGGAGCCTATCCTAGCAAGCATAGGATGCAAGGCAGGAACAAACCCTGAGGAGTGTGCTAGTTTATTACAAGATGAACACCCACACATCAAATACACACTAGGTCAAATCTAGTTTAGCCAATTCACCTTACCTGCAAGTCTTTGGACACTCATGTATAAACAGTGTGTATGCACAAAAATGTTGTGTACGCCTGTTTCTATGCTCACATCGTGATGTATAAAAGTTAAACTTGGCGTACAGCCACGCACATTTTCACACCAGGTCAAACCATAGCGTATGCAAGTTTTTGGTCTCGATTTTGCAAACTGGCGGCACCCAGTGTCAAAGCAGTACTACTGTTCCTGTGTGGTTTGTTTATTTCTTAGATTCACATACCTGACGCAGCTTTATCAAATACCCTGAAATTAACCACATATCATTTTTTAGTTAAAGTCATCTGATTGTAATCAATCTGTAACCATATAATGGTGCCCTGAATGGCCAAACTATTCCAAATACCATAGCCACTTTAGTTTTGTTACTATCAGTGCACCACTCAGTATTTTAACCCACTGCATCCGAGTGTGGAGTCGCAGCTCTACAGCAGCTGATCGGAAAGCTCTACTGCAGATAGCGTCAAGAGCAGGGAGAAATCTCAGGATAGAGCTGCTAGCACACGCTGCCTCAGCCATGCACACAGTCTATTTAAAATTCTCCCATTCGGCAAACGCTTCAGAGCCTTTCCTGTGCGGACCTCGTGGTTAAGAAACTGTTTCATCCAAAGAGTAGTCCAAGTGCTCCTGGTAGAACTGTTTTATACTTATTGGTACAATTGCCTCACTGTAAACTTGCATTACAGTTTTAATATTGCACAACTTGAGCCACTTATGCATTCATATTGTATATTTTTCACTTTTTTTTTTTCCCCTATTTTATAGGAAAATAAGTTTATGGAAGATTTGCATATCGAATCTCCTTTTACCATACAATAACAAAGGAATTCAGTTCAATTGCGAGCACATATTTACAGATGAGTGGCTTCTAGGTCTATTTAGATTTCTAGTCGCTATCTTTGTGGATCTCTTTATCATTTTAAAGATGAAATGCATTAGTATGTAATTTTTAATTTCATTTAAAAGTATATTGTTAATGATTACATATGTGAGGATTAGGTGGCACAGCATCTGCGATGAGCTTGCGCCCCGTTCAGGGATTGTTCCTGCCTTGCACTGTATGCTTGCTGGGGCTGGAGCGACCCTGGATGGGTAGATGGATGGATGGAATAATTTTAAACATGTACTATGAAGATATTTCAATGTTCCGTAAAAATTTTGAAGAATTGGCGTTTTAAGCTTGCAGATGGCTTGACATTTATTAACAAATCAGTTCTTTATTTGGAGAAAGAGAGAAAAGGACCGGAATCGGGGGTTAGTACATTTAGGAAGAGACCGTACTGCTGCATTAAATTTAAGGGTCATGCATGGGGCAGTAAGCATCTTGCAGGAGGCAGGAACAATCTCTGGAAGGGGTGCCAGCTTGTTGCTACCACTGTGCCAACGTGCCTCAATGTTTTATACATCCTTTAATTTCTACATTTTAGTATTTAAATTGTTCAGAGAGCTGTAACATCATAAATGTAATGTATTCTGTGTCCTGTCGGTGGAACAGGAAGCATGTAGTGATTTTCACACGCAAGAGTACATTTAACATGCTACTTTACTGTAGTAACAATGGGATTTGAGATACTAGTAAATTAAACTATTTTTAAGCTGAAGTTTATGACGTCCTACCATACGTAGTTTTACTTTGTCCATTAATGTGGAAATTTTGATCTTTTTCCCCCCCAGTGTCCCAGGTGTTTCCCCCCCCCCCCCCCCCCTGTACTCTAATACACTTCCATATGACACTCAGACAGACAGTGGGCTACGACTTGCCTTTTCATGGCGACTTTGATATCTGTCCACTTTTTTTATTTCGGGCAATGTGCGACTTTCTGAACTTGAACTTGTTGAGTTTCTCCGCCTCTCTGTCACTCCATCAACTTCCTTTTGTTGTTTTTATAGCGCTGCTTAAACCAACAAACAATATATTTTTCCTTGCTTCTACTTGGTATTCGCTGAAATTCTTTTTTTCCCCCGTGCTTTTACCATTGTCTTTTCACAGAATGCAAAACATAAGGGGCTATTTATATTAATTTGCATATTCAAAGAGGCGTAATTCTAGGAGGAGTCGGGGTGGAGTGACATGCGAATGCACGAGTGTTACTTTTCATGGTGACTGGGATTTATGTAACACAAGAATGTGGAAGTTGGCATATGCACAGATTTAAGCATCTGGATTTTTTTTGTGTACGCACATCCGTTTTTTTCCATATGCCATGTTTTAGTGTGAATTCTACGCACGGCGTTATGCATGAAGCCTCCGGACCTGAACCCAACACTAACACTGTGCCACCATGCTTCCCCATTCTTTAATGTAAAAGCCAATATTCTTGACTTTTGAAAAAAGAGAAAGAAAAAAAGTCTTAACTGCTCTGTTTTTACAGAAGTTCTTGGAGCAAAAGTGACACATGCTCAGTCCTTTCATTACATCCACAAAAATGGATGTAAACACTGTTAATGGTGGACTTTTTTTTCCTCCCAGATGCTTTTAGAATAGTTTATTTACTCTGTAGTGGTTGCTGTGTTTTGATGTATCTTCATTTCATGTATCCTACAAAATACTTATGACCTGATACATATGTGAAGTACACTCAAATAATGACTATTAAACAAAATATTAAAATTCCACACAAGTCTGTCAGTGTATAGTTCATAAATGTAAGCCACCTTTTTTTGGCTTTCTGCAACATTTTTTCTCAAATGTAATGCTGTAATTACACACTATTTTAGTAATCCAAATTTTTAAATTCCGTTTCAGATTTCCTGCCATAAAACAGAATTAAGAACCATGCTGTGGCAGGTATCCCTAAATGGGGTGTAACAGTTCATTCTGCTCATGATTTAGTTCAAATAATACTTGGTACTCCATTTTTATTCATTCAGACTTTGTTCAAAATTAAGATAGGAATAAAAAAAAACTTCAATGGCAATGCATTTTCCTTGCCACTACATAGTCTTAGGCTTAATAAGACACAGAACACTTCTAAAATTTTTCAAATACAACTTAAAAATTAAGTTTGTTACTTGTATAGTAAATTTGAAATGTATAGTACAAGACATAAATAGGATAACTAGATTGAATACAACAACCGTGACATGAAGTCTGTGGTAGAGTAAGACTTAATCTACTTTTCTTGTCTTGGAGATCAGCAATATTTATTTTTTTTTTAGGTGGTGTTGGAATGATGTGCACTCTAAGCGAACAGGGCAAGCAACTTGCCATCCAAGTTTGCAATATCCTAGGCATGGACGTCTGTGGGATCGACTTGCTGACCAAGGCAGATGGTTCTTTCATGGTGTGTGAAGCAAATGCTAATGTGGGCTTTATTGCTTTTGACCGTGCCTGCAACTTGGATGTAGCTGGAATAATTGCAGACTATGCCCTGTCCCTGCTTCCTTGCCGTGGCCTACTTACCAGACGCATGTCTCTCCTCTCTGTGGTGTCCAGCACCAGCAGTGAAGTCAGTGAAGAAGCAGATGGTCAGGGAACAGTGGGCCTCCTTCCAGGAGATAATTTGTCCAGTGCTTCATTGGACAGCAATGAGGAGATGCAGTCAGCAGGGTTTAACATCAACTTTAATCAACTGAAACTTCTGGTAGAATGAAGTGTTTTAGGGGTAAGGACTGATTCTAGAATAACTGGCTACACCCATTACTTCAAAGATTTTTTTTTTTTTTTTTTTTGTTATATATATATATTTTTTTTTAATACACTAGTGGCTTGACCCTAGTGAAATGAGTGGCATGAGTTTCTGTATGGAACTTTTTAGTGTTTCTGTTAATGTGTTTATTTTCAAAAATCTTAATCGCTTCTGAGTGACTGAAATGGAAATAGAGGTTAACAGTCTTATTTTAAAGCTGCTAGTGTCAATGTGAATGCTGATATTCTGAACACTGACAAATATACCCACATTTGTGTCTGGGGAATTTGAGCCATTCTCTGCACACTTTAAAAAGCTCTGAAGGCTTTTAAGATGCTTTTTCCCCTTCCCACACAACTAGAAAAATTAGGTTTTAATTTTCTGTGGCCTAAGGTCATGTAAGGATACCTTTTTATTTTTAATTATAAATCTATCATTTTAAAGTGGTTAGGTATGCTTAATTTCTGGCATGTCTTCAGCTGTGCTGCATAATGAAGTCTCCTCCCATCTGACAATTTACCATGTAACTCTTAAGTATTTGCTGCAGCAATTTCCTATTTTGAACATAAATTGGAAACATTTTGTAGTTTCTTGGACATTACAGATACTTGGTTTTGAAAAAGGTTTATGAATAAAATACAGCCCTTACAGTTTATGCAGACATCTGTCTAGGCCATATCTTTCCAATGGTTCTGATAAACCACTTGTTTAATACTTCAATTAAGCTGGTCTTTAAAAATAACTTTTTACTCATTTGTCCTTTAGCCTTAAAAAAATACATATTTTTTTTTTAACCCCCAAAGTAAAACAGTGCACCCCTCATAACAGTGCTGGTCTAGAGATGTGATGCTATGGTTCACATGGACATTCCTAATCCTTGTTAACACTAAATTATGGATTTATTTATTTATTTTTTTAAAATAAACTCCCTACTTTTTTTCCCCCAATCCCTGCTATAGTATTTTCTTTAGCAAGACTTCTCAATATCAAATTAGAATCCAAGTGTAAGCTAAACAGGAGCTCTGTGTCCATATGCTACTTGTTTCCATTTTTATATCAAGTCCGTTAAACAAGCCAATCAGTTTTCTTACTGGTAACTTTAAAAAAAAAAAAAAAAAAAAAAAAAACACACCTCCAGCATTGTGGTGGAAAAATACTTTTGAACTTATGGCATTATTTTATATCGTAACTTATTTAAGTTTTGTTTTTTTTTTTTTGTTTTTTTTTTTTTTATATAAATGTTGAGCTGCAAAAATGGCTTTTTCTTGGGTATTACAGGCAGCAGATGGACACATTTTCTGAATGCTTTTTGAACAGTGAGCTGCTTCATTAACAGATTTCAAGGTCCATATTCAGGTGCATCACAGACCAATTTGTTTATCTTATGGGATGGATTGTGTCACAGTGTGGAAAATTTTTAAGCAAATATTGTAAATACATGATAGAAGGGTATGAGTAAAAATTATGCATTTAAATCTGTTTCCTGTTTACCCTTAACAGATTGCACTGTAACTACTATATTTATTAAGCTGCTTTTACCACCTGCTGAAGACAAAAATCTGCTTGTCTTGATTTTGATATGCACTTTAGTGAGCCCAGTTTCTGTATAAATACAATTTGTTAATTCAAATGTATCTACAAACACTACAGTTAGCATCTGTTTCTGCCCAAACCAAAGATTGGGACGTAAACACCAACAATTTGGAAAGCACAGCAGTCACATTTACTAAAGTATTAGACTGGGTCTGATTTGTGCAGCATGAAACATAGTGCTACAAAGCATGTACAGTATTTACAATCTGAAATAATTGTTTCATTGATAAAGTATTCCTGCAAATATTTATAAGAAATTATTTCCTTCTCCGTCTATGGAGAAAACTAATTCTTAAAGCCAATTACAGAAAAAGCATTTTGAATTAACACTTTTCTTAACCTACATGATGCAGGACTGGGCTTGACTGATTGCTGTACTGAGCGGTACAGTCCCTTTTGACCTGAAGCAGGTGACATGCTTAAATCTATAATAGGGTGCAGACATTTTACAAGGAAGAAATGTTGCCAGAATAAGCAGCTGAAATACTCATGGATATATATTTATAGTGTCTGTTCAATGCAGCTGTTTGACTTTAACTCTTTGTGTGTACGTGTCAGTTTTAGTATCCATTTATGTACAGTGTTTTGAAACACAAATGTTTTTTATATTTTAAATCAAATGTTATGGACAAATAATAATCAGATATACATTAAACATGTTTTACTCTGTGTCAGTTTCTTTGTTTTAAGCTTTGAATTCTGCTACAGCACAAAGTTTCTATACAGAAGACACTTTGAGTGTTGGCTGATCCTTTTTACAATATCCATTGGAGATTCCCCTGGTTTCTTCATTTCCTTGGTGCTGTTTGTGAGTGGTGTCTTCCTGGAGTTTTGGGTAAAAGCCTGGCCTCCTGATGTGAGCCTGCAGTTGACCTTCCTAAAGTTAACTCCAATGACTCTGGAGTTCCATGCTCTAGCAGCATAGCTTGTTTTATTACAGCATATCAGGTAAGATGTCTAACCAACTCAAGATAATTGATTTACATATGTCAAATGAAGGTATAGCATTTTAGATGTAAACTTGGGGGCTGCTGGAAATATTACAAATGTAGGAGAAGTTAATCTTGTGTATGCTTTCATCACTTTTCAGTTTTTTTTTTTTCTTTTGAAAAAGCAAGCACTGTTTCAGTTGTGAACTTTTAAAATTGATTTTAAAAATCTTCTAATGGCAGGTAAGTCATCAATGTGTATTTTCTGTAGATACTAACTTTGCATGGGAAAGTGTTTCTTCACTGTTTTAATATATTGAATCCACTTATTTGAATAGACAGTGAGGTTAAGCTTAAAAAAAAAAAAAATCATTTTAGTCTTTATGGAACCTTTTATTCCTTTTCCACTTGAGTAAAAGGTCTCTGACAAAATCCTTAGGGTTTTTTCCCCTCTCCCATTTAGTACACAAGTGTTTTTTTTCCCCCTTCTTCCTTGTGCTTTCAAACTGTGCTACAACTAGAAGGTTAAAAAAAAAAAAGCACTTTGGAAAAGTCCAATGCCCATGTGTACATTTTAAAATTTGGTTCTCTAACCAATATCCTATGTACAGTTACATTCAATCTTATGATTGTTCAACCACATATTGGATGGAACATAGAAGGCTTGAACTTGTGCAACAGGGTTTTTTTTCTCCATTTTTAACACCCAGTTGTTCTAGTTTAGTAGTATAGACAGGTGGTGTGGTGTGGTAGTTTGGCTTTGGACAAACTCTTGAGGTTGTGGGTTCAAATCCCTATACTGACATTGTGTGTCCATGAGCAAGTCACTTGACCTGCCTATGCTCCAATTGATAAACCAAAAGAAATATAACCAATTGCATCAAATGTAAATTGCCTTGGATAAGGCATTTGCTAAATAAGTAAATGTAAATAAATGACTATTGTGCAGTTGCTGCTTCACTGCTCCAATAAACTGAATTAGACTTGCAGTCCTATCACTTTGTGCATAGATTTTCATCCTACAGTCCAAATATTTGCATGTTCAGTTTTGAAACTGGCCCAGAATAAACAAACAAGTGGTGGATTGGCAACCTATCCAGAGTTTTGTTCCTGGCACTTGCCAGATGTCGCTGGGATAAACTGATTCTCTGTGACCTTCTAGTGGACTGAGCAGGTTTGGTAAGTGGATGGATAGTATTTTTTCTTTTGACTTATTAAAATGATGGTGTCTGAATGCTTGTAACGATCACTTTTTCTGCTCCTACAGGATTATGTATAATTCAACAGCAGTTTGTTTATAATTATGTTCTGTCAACTTATTGTTCCATGTTCTCTCCAGAGAATTTGGGAGGGCTAGGGAAAACACCCTTACAATATTATAGGTATTTTAAAGTGTTTCATTGTGTTACCAAGACTACTATTTTATTTTTAAAAATGCAAAAACTGTTAAGGGGGAATGAAAACAAAGCATGAGCAGCTACCTTTTATTCTTAGCTTTTAAAGTATTTTACAGTCTTGAATAATGTCTGTGTGCTAAGTAACTGATGTAAAACATTTCAACAAATTGGCTAAACTTTAAACTTTTTTTTTGTGTAGAGCTATAGGCAGCCAGACATACTGTATATACTGACCTGGACATAGCGTTACCTTTATGTGCGAAATAGTCTTATTGAAATTGAAGGTATGCTGCCTTAAGTGAACGGAGCCACATTTTAATGCTTGGTGTTCAATTACCTTAAGATTTAAAGACTTTACCCAAATTTTAAATTTTAATCATTTTTACTTTCATCACTTGCTGTACAATATGAAGTTACAACTTTGAATTAAGAATGTCAAGTTTTGAAAGAGTGTCCTTTTCTGGAGTGGTGTATATATATAAATCCCATAATGTAAATACTGTAGAGGGCAAAGTTTAGGAGGCAATGATGCTTTAACGTTTTCACACTTTTTTCTACAATTGGAATAGTGAAGGCATCCTCATTTACTTAGATTATGAATAGCTTGTCTTTTTGTATTGTCTGCCTGAAATATTTACCATGTTCTATGCATATCCTAAAACTGTACCCTAAGATAAGGGACTGGCACTGAGAAGTGAAACTCCTGTTGGAGACGCTTCGAAGTTTTAAAGTTCTCCTTCTGTTGTCCATCCTTCCTTCAGGCATACTATTTGCAAGCATGCAAGTATAAGTCAAATGTTCTCTATTAAGGAAGTAGCTCCTTTGGTTGGTGTGACATTTAGTTTTTGATTTATTTCAATAGTTTTCTAAACAACATTGCATCAGTAGATTCTTGGATTGCATGTTATTTAAACAATACCAGTTTGATTTTTAAACTCATTAAATTGATTAATGTGAGAGGATTTTATCTATACAGAGATGACCTTTAATTTACATTAACGTGAGAATTTTAACACTAAGGTACTAGGATTTATCTTCTGTGATCTTGGCACACTTCCAGTCAGCCATTTTCAAGTTGTATTAATTGATTTAAGCTTAGTATACAAAGGCACATTAATCACTGATAATGTTCACCCTCCTTAAGTTAGATTTCATAAATGAATGAAATTTTAAGTTATAAAATTGGTATTTTTCTTCTTACCCCTAAAGGAACTAGGTTAAGGATTATTTCATCCTTTTTATCTAAATTGATTAAAAGGTAGAATAATAATTTACTTAAGTATGAGACACTACTGGTTTAGCATGTACATGAAACTTCGTACTAGAGAATTTCATAGATGTAAGCTATCCCAGGAATTTTATAATACAGAGTCAAATCAAGGTTGAAAGTAAACTAAGCTGATCCAGTAATTTCTTCGTCGGAAGCGTACATTTCTAGGAATTTCTTACATTTTTTTTTTTATATATGTAAGCCATTTGCAGAAAATTTCCATTTGAAGCAAATAAAATATTACAGCATCATAATGTGGTAGTCCCCTTTGGAGGTTCCCAGGTTGTATTTGTGAAAGAGGCTGTTACTAAAGCTTTATGGATAGAATATTGTAGGTACAGAAATGTATTATTGCATAAAAAGGAACTCTCTCTAAATGTTTAATTTTATATATATTATTATGCATTGATCTAGGCTTATCAAGCATAGTACCCTCATTTTAATGCTTGCCTAACTGGCATAAAAATTTAACTTGAAGCTGAGGCTTTTAGGCAGGCAGTGCCTTTTGAAGTAAGATGCTTGACTACAGATATAAAGTTGAGACCACTGAACTGTTTCCTAAAAAGTTCTTGTGGGTTTTTCAGATCTCTTTTTAGAAGTGCAAGTCTTGTGTGTTTTATGAAAAACTATTGCTAACCAGCATTTTTGTTTTTATGAAATAGACACGTTTGCATTGGACTTGTTAATCAGCTTTGGAATAGAAATTGATCCACTACTGCTTTGGACTCTACTGAGCATCCTTGGAAGCATCTCGGATCTGTGAGCTACCTAATGTAGCAAATTTGCTTTTTTGGAGCCTCTGATGTAAATGGTAAGAGGTTTTACTATTTCATTTTTTTTATGCATTAAGGTTCTTTTTGTAGTCCATTTTCAGTGGAAGCGGAGGGTTCCATTTAATCCTCAAACTTTGGTTTTATGTGCATGACTGTTCCATAAAATGTAGTCTTGTTTGGCAAGTAAGACATTTTTCTTTCACCAACCTTTTCTTGGCTTGTGGTGCTAACACCCTTGCTCTTGGCAACACAAACCCTTTATAAAGAGGGTGCTAATATCCCTGGGTTACCTACTGTAGTAACTTTGTTTTGAGTTTAAATTCTTCTCCTTCCTTTCCTGGATGTAACTGAATGCCTAATGTTGCATTAGAACCTTCAATTTGATGTACAGTATTCTAGATTAATAGATTATTGCATATTAAATTGTAGTGTTGTTGCAATTTGATATATTCATCATTTGGCTCCATCCATTCTAGTACCAGATTTTGACTGCCCAAGATCTGCTGGTAGCCCAACATGTATTTGAACAGTAAAATTTGAAGGTACTGAGAAAAGAACAGCCCTTTTACAGCACTGTATTGACACTTGGAGTGTAATCAGTGATGCATACTAAAGAAGTAATCAGGGTTTCCACATGGCTTTGAAAACCTGGAAACTTTGGAAAATGTTGTTCAATCCTAGAAAACCACATGCAAATTTAATTGAATCTTTAAAAAAAATAAAGCTAGTTGATTCTAGTTCTAGTTGACATTACACAATATTCTAATGTTTTGCAGGTAAATGGAGCCATTGCACAACCTGGCAGGGTCTGTCCACATTTCACCTGAGGAGAGTACCAAAGCAAGGCCCACTTCCAGCAATCGGGCGATTTATGGCTGCTAATTAATTGCCAGTTTTTCTGTTTTAGTACAGTTTTGCCAGCTTCTTGCAAGGAATTTGGTCTTGGCTTATTGTGATTTAGAAAATATACAGTGGTGTGAAAAACTATTTGCCCCCTTCCTGATTTCTTATTCTTTTGCATGTTTGTCACACAAAATGTTTCTGATCATCAAACACATTTAACCATTAGTCAAATATAACACAAGTAAACACAAAATGCAGTTTTTAAATGATGGTTTTTATTATTTAGGGAGAAAAAAAATCCAAACCTACATGGCCCTGTGTGAAAAAGTAATTGCCCCCTTGTTAAAAAATAACCTAACTGTGGTGTATCACACCTGAGTTCAATTTCCGTAGCCACACCCAGGCCTGATATCACTGCCACATCTGTTTCAATCAAGAAATCACTTAAATAGGAGCTGCCTGACACAGAGAAGTAGACCAAAAGCACCTCAAAAGCTAGACATCATGCCAAGATCCAAAGAAATTCAGGAACAAATGAGAACAGAAGTAATTGAGATCTATCAGTCTGGTAAAGGTTATAAAGTCATTTCTAAAGCTTTGGGACTCCAGCGAACCACAGTGAGAGCCATTATCCACAAATGGCAAAAACATGGAACAGTGGTGAACCTTCCCAGGAGTGGCCGGCCGACCAAAATTACCCCAAGAGCGCAGAGACGACTCATCCGAGAGGTCACAAAAGACCCCAGGACAACGTCTAAAGAACTGCAGGCCTCACTTGCCTCAATTAAGGTCAGTGTTCACGACTCCACCATAAGAAAGAGACTGGGCAAAAACGGCCTGCATGGCAGATTTCCAAGACGCAAACCACTGTTAAGCAAAAAGAACATTAGGGCTCGTCTCAATTTTGCTAAGAAACATCTCAATGATTGCCAAGACTTTTGGGAAAATACCTTGTGGACTGATGAGTCAAAAGTTGAACTTTTTGGAAGGCAAATGTTCCGTTACATCTGGCGTAAAAGGAACACAGCATTTCAGAAAAAGAACATCATACCAACAGTAAAATATGGTGGTGGTAGTGTGATGGTCTGGGGTTGTTTTGCTGCTTCAGGACCTGGAAGGCTTGCTGTGATAGATGGAACCATGAATTCTACTGTCTACCAAAAAAACCTGAAGGAGAATGTCCGGCCATCTGTTCGTCAACTCAAGCTGAAGCGATCTTGGGTGCTGCAACAGGACAATGACCCAAAACACACCAGCAAATCCACCTCTGAATGGCTGAAGAAAAACAAAATGAAGACTTTGGAGTGGCCTAGTCAAAGTCCTGACCTGAATCCAATTGAGATGCTATGGCATGACCTTAAAAAGGCGGTTCATGCTAGAAAACCCTCAAATAAAGCTGAATTACAACAATTTTGCAAAGATGAGTGGGCCAAAATTCCTCCAGAGCGCTGTAAAAGACTCATTGCAAGTTATCGCAAACGCTTGATTGCAGTTATGGCTGCTAAGGGTGGCCCAACCAGTTACTAGGTTCAGGGGGCAATTACTTTTTCACACAGGGCCATGTAGGTTTGGATTTTTTTTTCTCCCTAAATAATAAAAACCACCATTTACAAACTGCATTTTGTGTTTACGTGTGTTATATTTGACTAATGGTTAAATGTGTTTGATGATCAGAAACATTTTGTTTGACAAACATGCAAAAGAATAAGAAATCAGGAAGGGGGCAAATAGTTTTTCACACCACTGTATATAGTGTGTTCCTTGTCTTTATTAGTAAGTGTTAGCATGTCAATATTGATAGTTAACTGATACATTGAATCTGTCTAAGGGATTTGTGGTCTAATGTAACTTTTTGTTTTTATTAGCCAAATGTGTACAGTGATGGCCAAAATTATCGGCACCCCTGGAATTTTCCTTGAAAATGCACCATTTCTCCTAGAAAATTGTTGCAATTACAAATGTTTTTGTATACACGTTTTATTTCCTTTATGTGCATTGGAACAACACAAAAAAACAGAAGGGGAAAAAAAGCCAAATCTGACATTTCACACAACTCAAAAACTGGGCTGGACAAAATTATTGGCACCCTCTACTTAATAGTTGGTTGCACGCCCTTTGGAGAAAAAAAAACTGAAATCAAGAGCTTCCTATAACCATCAACAAGCTTGTTACACCTCTCAGCTGGAATTTCTGACCACTCTTCTTTTGCAAACTGCGTTTTTCTCAGATTTGAAGGGTGCCTTCTCCCAACAGCAATTTTGAGATCTCTCCATAAGTGTTCGATCGGATTTAGATCCGGACTCATTGCTGGCCACTTCAGAACTCTCCAGCGCTTTGTCTTCAACCATTGGAGTGCTTTTAGAGGTATGTTTGGGGTTATTGTCCTGCTGGAACACTCATGACCTCTGACGCAGACCCAGCTTTCTGACACTGGGCCCTACATTGTGCCCCAATATCTTTTGGTAGTCTTCAGATTTCATGATGCTTTGTGCACAGTCAAGGCATCCAGTGCCAGAGGCAGCAAAACATCTCCAAAACATCTTCGAACCTCCACCATGTTTGACTGTAGGTACTGTGTTCTTTTCTTCGTAGGCCTCATTCCGTTTTCTGTAACCAGTAGAATGATGAGCTTTACCAAAAAGCTCTACTTTGGTCTCATCGGTCCACAAGACGTTCGCCCAGAAGGATTTTGGCTTAAAGTACATTTTGGCAAACTCCAGTCTGGCTTTATGTTTCTGTGTCAGCAGTGGGGTCCTCCTTGCTCTCCTGCCATAGCGTTTCATTTCTTTCAGATGTCGACGGATAGTTCGAGCTGACACTGCTGCACCCTGAGTCTGCAGAACAGCTTGAATATGTTTTGAAGTTGATTGTGGTTGTTTATCCACCATTCGGACTATCCTTCGTTGCAGTCTTATATCAATTTTTCTCTTCTGCCCACATCCGGGGAGATTAGCTACAGTGCCATGTGTTGTGAACTTCTTGATTTATGTTGCGCACAGTGGACAAAGGAACATGAAGATCTCTGGAGATGGACTTGTAGCCTTGAGATTGTTGATATTTTTCCACAATTTTTGTTCTCAAGTCCTCGGACAATTCTCTGCTCTTCTTTCTGTTCTCCATGCTTAGTGTAGCACACTCAGACACACAACAGAAAGGTTGAGTCCACTTTTCTCCATTTTAACTGGCTTCAGGTGTGATTGCTGTATTGCTAGCATCAGTATTGCCACAGGTGAGTTCAAACGAGCATCATATGCTTGAAATAAAACGATTTACCCACAATTTTGAAAGGCTGCCAATAATTTTGTCCAGCCCATTTTTGCAGTTCTGTGTGACATGTCAGATTTGGCTTTTTTCTGTTTTTTTGTGTTCCAATGCACATAAAGGAAATAAACATGTATATACAAAAACATTTGTAATTACAATTTCCTGGGAGAAATGGTGCATTTTCTGGAAAAATTCCATGGGTGCCGATAATTTCGGCAATGACTGTATATATAATAGCTAGAGCTGCATTTAATTTGATAACTTATTAAATCTGAAACTATTTTTGAAGCAAAATGCTTTTGTCCACATACTACAGCAAGAACCTTGTCATCCTTGTCTGTAACTTCTACAGTTTAAGATTTGAGGTCCTGTCACTATGACAATGGGTCTGTGGCACATTTAGGTAATGTATTGGTGCAACTATGTGAGAGAGATGGTAATGGAAGATCCGGAGGAACAGGGCAGTGATGCTCTCCCACAATAAAAACTCAACGGTGCAGCAACTAGCATAGATCACTTAATGTTTCAAAAGGATACGTGCCTTATTCTCAAACATGAAAAATGTGTATCAGTAACACGCTAAAGTGTTTCTGTTGTGCATGGGATATTTCTGGAAATGGGGTTTTAGAAAATCATGTTTGAGACATTGCAAGTGTGCAGCTGGTTATGTGAAATCTGGACTATATAGTGTGTGTGTGTTTTATATATAATATAATTTGCTTTGCTTGGCGGTATACCGGTTCATACCAAAAACCGTTTATTTTGGTTATGATATGGACTTTTCTTAGACCGCAACACCTGTTTAAATAGCCTAAACAATGTTTGGAACATGGCACAGCGGGAAACTGTTTATGGTGGGGACCTTTCCACTGCTGCACCGCTAAACACTCATGCAACGGAGTACATGCGTTAGTGAAGGTATTGAACGGTGAAAATGGACAGAACATTCTGAAACTGAAGCTGTAGCAGATGATAAAGTTGAACATGATGACACAGAAGAACTTTTGCCGAAAAAAGGAGCCGTGTCTGTTGTCTGGCGATACTTTGGTTTTAAAAGGTCGGATGTGGACCATTATGTTCAAATATGTGAATACTGTTTCTATTCTATTGGATAATACTGCAAGCCAAGTTATACTTGTTTTATTTATTTTTTTTCAATACTGTGTAATGTACCTAGGTACTGTGTAATAGTGTGACGACATGTTGACTTTATTCTCGTAATTGTCATTAAAGTAGAACATTGTAAACTAAACTTCATCTTAAAATTAATATTTAATTTACTAGATTTTATCACACCCCGTCATAAGTTATGTAGCACATTCAATGCTTTGTGTTAAGTGTTTCCCGAGCCATATTAATCACTACGTGCTTCTTAAACTGACTTCCTCTTGCATTAAGAGCAGATGCAGGCAGCGATCAACACACAGAATACATTACATTAATTTCATGATATTCCTGCTCCCTGAACATTTAGAATGCTAAGATAAATACTTACTTTTTCATGATGAAATGCATTCAAGCATGTGTTAATCATGTGGGGGCATGGTGGCGTGGAGGGTGCACTGCTGTGTTGCAGCAAGGGGGTCCCGGGTGTTCCCTGCCTTGAATTTGCTTGTTTTTCTGGTGGATTTACTCTGTGTGCTTCAGCTTTTTTTTCAAAGTCGTGTAGGATGTGGAGTTTTGTTATACTATATTGACCCTATTAGTGTATGTGTTGCTCGTATTCACCCTGTGATGTGCTGGTGCCCTGTTCAGGATTAGCTCCTGCCTCGCACACAATGCTTGCTGAGATGGGTGCAACCCTGAATGGATGGCATAATTAAACATGTACTGTATGACGAAGATTTTGTATACATTTTTTTTTTTTTTTTTTTTTTTTTTTTTTTTTTTTTGGAAAGTTCTGAACTCTCCATGGTCTAAGTTTATAACTAGTTTTAATTTCACAAAAACGTTTATTGTGTAGTGATTGGTTATGCGAGAAAGAAAAATGAAGGATAGGAACTGGAGGTTTGGTACGTCAGACAGACAGCACGCATACAATAAAAGCCCGCTCAGAAGAACATCTATTGAATTCTGTTTGTGTCTCCGACCACCAGATCACGAACCCAATGTTTCACAATAAAGTTAAACCTGTGCGATACCCATTCATACATCCAGTTTTTTGGAGCCTCGTCACACCTGCCATAAAGTTCTCTACACTGAACATACACCTGGGGACCCCATACATAAGTGTCAAGATTAAAATGGAAATGTCAAGAATAAAGTCAACATGTCTTTTCTTCACCGTGGCCCTAATACACTTCTGTAGGGCTATACCACAAATAGTATTATAAATGCAAGTTGCAGTTTTATTTATGTATATAGCTTAGCTTGAAGCAAGGTCCATATTAAAGCAGTTTGCCTTAGTGATGGTTCACTTGGTAAAGATGTCATCATCAAGTTCCACTTGTTTTTTATTTTATTTTAATTTGGTGAATACTGTGTAGTGCACCTGGGCTTGAAGTCTTGGAAGTAATTATATACTGGAAGTTGCACTATGTATTTTATTATTAGTTTAAATATTATGCGGTTTAATGATGGTAAAGTTGTTTTAAAAAGTCACTAACATGTCAGTGGACTGAGATTAACATTAACAAAGTGTAGTTGGTTTACAAAAAATATTTACTATTTATTCCTTTTCTAAGACATGTTCAGTGCAATACAACTTTTGACAAGCACCTTTGGATATTTTACTAAGTCTAAATACCTCTTTGGATGGTTGAAAATCTATTGTCAATTTTAGTTTAAGTTGTTTGCAAACTTTGTTCAATAAAAAAGGCTCTATATTTTGACTGCATCTGTCATGCAATGTGATTCCTTCATTAGTGCCACCCACTTGAAAACTATCACATTATGGGGGCATGCAAACCTGTATTAATGCTTGTGTGCACATTAAATTTTTTTTTTTTTTTTGTATAATTCTCATGACAGTGGAATAGGTTATTCTTAGCCAGTAATTGCAGTGGAAAATGCATGGTTGAAGAAAATATCGTCCAATACCGTGAAACCGGTATTTTGAAAAATGCCGTGATATAGAATTTTGGTCCTACCACCCAGCACTACTTTGACATTTGTAGTTCCATTTGTGATTCCGTACTAGCAGAGGTCAGAGTCTTAGGAGGGGCATCAGTGTACCAACACATGTTCCACACATACTCTCTCTCGCATTGTGGCCAGTTCAGTTTAGAAATTTCTAATTAATCTTGCTTGCATATCTTTGGTGTTGGCTGAGCAAGATTGGATTACACAGATGTGGGAGGGACAATGCACAGACTCCAAATTGACAGCAATCAGGCATGTGACTTGATCAAAAAATGCTAGACCTGTGAGGAAGTGCCTGCATCCTAGAGGGGGATATTGGTATATTAAATACCAACAAAGGAAGAACAGGTTCCATAAATTATAGACCTGAAAACTGAATTAACTATGCTTAAATGTCTAGTTGCTATTTTACATTTAACTTTAAATGCTGGATAGTTTTAAAAATTGCTTTTACTGCATGCAACATGGACAAACCTGGACTTTATACATTTTGTTGATGCATTTATAAGGTGAAAAATACATTCTGTACCTTATGCACTACTTTGAACTTGTAACTATTTACCTCAAAACTTCTGCACACTTACAAGCTTATCAAACTTTGATTCAATCACAGGAGTTACTACATTCTATGTTAGTGGGTAGGGATATCCATATATTTATTCATGCACTTCCCAGTCAAAACGCAGGCAGGAGAAAGCGTCCTTCGTTATTTTTTTATCTAAATCTTCGAAGAGGTAACAAGTGTACTACATGTTAGCCACATGCTAGTCACATTGCTACGTAGGCTATATTTATACAATTCATTGATTAGGTCACTTTTTCTTTTAAAAGGAATTCACTACAAATTCAGAAAACTTTTAACATGATTGGTTACACCTAGTTGCTAACAGGACATGGCAGATTTTGATACCTTAGATGACCACAATTTGATAGTCCTGTTTGTTTAGGATGTACGTGACTTTTTAAATGTATTATTTTTATTCTTATTTTAGGAGATGTGTGAATTTCACAAAGAAAAGAACAATGGCCTATATATAATGATCCAGCTTGGTTCAGAACAGGAAACCTATTTTATCATAGTGAATAAAAAATAACGGCATCAGCTTTTAAGCATAAGCTCGGAAGGATGAGACTCGGACACATACCAGGTACACACTGCAGCAGGGTTCAAATTTAACTCTTACACTCCTCCCTTTGAACCGAAACGGTTCACTTTTCTTGCATATCATCAATATCAGTAATATGAAAAAGAAAAGCTTCAGAATCATTAAAATCCTTCAGAGAAGGGGCAGTTGGATTTGTAGGGGAAACTCAAAGGACCATATTATTTATCATAGTGTTGGACATCTTTGACAACACATTACTAAGGAAAGGGAGACAGCAATTTGTTCTTAAAAGCAGCACAGTTCTATTCATCACCAAGTATTGTTAGTCCAGGTGGGATGTTTAATCGCCATGGCCAGTTCTCCCTTCGCGCCATGCACCGGGTCGATTTTGGACCACAGTCACAGCATACATGTCCATAGGATGGTGCATATCATGCACACAATGATTACTGCCTTTATCTTCATGTTAACCTTCCCAAACAGATCTTCTTACAGTGGGACAGGTGAATCCAGGAATTGGTGTCTTTTAACCTTTACAACATGAGGAGTAACCAGAAGGACTTAGTGCTGACCTCACCAGCAGGGTTGGTGCCAGTGCTTTTGCCAAGTATCTCAGATCAGAACCCATTCGCCAAGGTGGATTCTCTCATCTGAGGATGGAATGGGCCACACCCCAGGACTCTTAGTTGGGAGTGCACACCTTTCAGTGTTCTTTGGAGGTCTTCAGTCCTCTTCCTATGTTATGTTTCATGCACACCACACACGTCTGACAGTACGCTGCAGCATAAAGCGAGAACTCTGGAGTCCTCCAAAAGCTTTCCACATGTGGCACCATTTTGTCGTCTTCAGCATAATTTAATCTAGGAGCAATCTTTGCAAAGCCTAGAAAAGAAAACTTGGGCAGAAAAAGTTTGTTAGTCTGTAGGTGGCTCCATATCCCATCGTCCTCTTTATTTCCAAGTCCGAACATCTGTGGGTGTTGCACTGGTCTGTAAATAAAAAACTTCGGTCATGGGCGCAGCAGGTGTTGGGCCTCCAAGTGGCATCTTTGGCCCAATAATACCGTGACACACCAGATCTTGGTTATTCGAATATATCTGGAACTTTATTACAGTAATTTGGCTAGGCTCCATAATGGCATCAAACAAATTATACACAAAAGTATTGTGCTGAATTGGATAGCCAGTACTGGTCTTGTACCCTCACATTTTCCACAAAAAAAAAAAAAAAAATCCATGGTTATGACACAGCGCGAGTCTGTGTTTATAGTTACATCTCTACCCTTATGCAACTGACATGCACGTGGCAACGCAAAGGTTTAGAAGCCTGTGCAGACCACTTGGCAGTAGGGGCATAGTTTCTAATTACTATATAAATTAAGCTCCACATTCCTTTTTTATTTATTTTTTTTCCCCTGTTTGTTTTTTCTTTTAACCTCCCTTTTGTACAGCATATCTTAATATGGAACACTGCCTAGACTGAAAGCCAGTGCTCAATACCACTTTCCTCATTTTCCTAGAGAATATGTCTCATTTTCCTTTAAATTTAATTTGCAATTACTAGAAAAAATTTTTTTTTTTTTTTTAACTTGTAAAGAAGGCAGTATACACATTATTTTTAACTTTTTTTTTTTCATTACACTTAATCATATTTTCCGCTTGAATTCAGAGATCTGTTTGAACAATACATATATAATATATATACATACACACGCGCACACACACACATACAATATACGTATATACACATATACATACATTGTTTCATGCATAGTTTTATCAGTCATGTCATTTATATATATTTCACACATTCTCTTCAACCATATTTCCAAACTCAGTCAAATGTTGTTTTAATACACTGCAGTCACAAAAACCTCTTCAACATAATGGAAAACATACTCAAAGGCAGTTAAACAGTTGCAATTTAAAGCACTCAACATCTCACTCTACACAGAAAGCATATAAGCCCAAGCATTCATTTCCTGTTGTTGAGCAGCAGTGCTAATCACTACGTCACCATACTTCCCTATCTTAACAGTGGTTTTGCACTCATCCAAGCTCAATATACATTCAATATTTCTCAAAAGCATCACAGCACATACCAATAATATTTTAATTCTTGAAAGAAATTGTCTCGATTTTATTACTATTAAAAGATCAATTTTCCTTAGAACGTGATCTAGGTTCGAAGGAAAGATGTTTCGTACAAGTAGTTTTATGAGCAAAATTGGAGACGTTTCCATTTACCAAATATCACACACAGTCAAAACTCATTGTAACCCGAATTAATCCAGCGTTCTAGACTGATTTCAGAGATTTCTAAATTTTGTGTGCACATTTCCGCCAATTACATGTAAATTCAGTTTAATACAAATCTAGGGCATGACGTCAGGTTTTTTGTTTTTTTATTTTTATTTTTATTTTTTTTAAGACCCATTGCCGAGAGGTAGCAACTGTTGCTTAATTTCAGGATGAAGCACAAGTCTTGCGGCCATGATATGAGAGTTAGAAAACATCCGTTTTCTTTTTTTATGTAACCAGCTGGAGTTTAGAACAGGAAACTTTGACAATTTTGTGCTAGAAAGAAAAGTAAAGCTTTAGTGTCCTTTTTGTAATTCTTCTTTAAATCCGAGCAAAGCAACAGATCATCTACATACTAAATAAAAACACTACAATATCGCCAACGAAAGGGACTCGACACGCGTAAAGAAAGCAAGGTGAAGTAATAATTACAGTCATGGCCGAAATTATCGGCACCCCTGGAATTTTCCCAGAAAATGCACTATTCCTCCCAGAAAATTATTGCAATTACAAATGTTTTGGTATAAGCATGTTTATTTCCTTTATGTGCATTGGAACAACACAAAAAAACAGAGGGGGAAAAAAGCCAAATCTGACATCATGTCACACAGAACTCCAAAAATGGGCTGGACAAAATTATTGGCACCCTTTCAAAATTGTGGGTAAATCGTTTTATTTCAAGCATATGATGCTTGTTTGAACTCACCTGTGGCAAGAAACAGGTGCTGGCAATATAGCAATCACACCTGAAGCCAGTTAAAATGGAGAAAAGTTGACTCAACCTTTCTGTTGTGTCTGAGTGTGCCACACTAAGCATGGAGAACAGAAAGAAGAGCAGAGAATTGTCTGAAGACTTGAGAAAAAAATTGTGGAAAAATATCAACAATTTCAAGGCTACAAGTCCATCTCCAGAGATCTTCATGTTCCTTTGTCCACTGTGCGCAACATAATCAAGAAGTTCACAACAGATGGCACTGTAGCTAATCTCCCTGGACGTGGACGGAAGAGAAAAATTGATAAAAGACTGGAACGAAGGATAGTCCGAATGGTGGATAAACAACCCCAATCAACTTCAAAACATATTCAAGCTGTTCTGCAGACTCAGGGTGCAACAGTGTCATATCGAACTGTCCGTCGACATCTAAACGAAATGAAACGCTATGGCAGGATAGCCAGGAGGACCCCACTGCTGACGCAGAAACAAAAAAGCCAGACTGGAGTTTGCCAAAATGTACTTGAGGAAGCCAAAATCCTTCTGGGCGAACGTGATGTGGACCGATGAGACCAAGGTAGAGCTTTTTGGTAAAGCTCATCATTCTACTGGTTACAGAAAATGGAATGAGGCCTACGAAGAAAAGAACACAGTACGTACAGTCAAACATGGTGGAGGTTCTAAGATGTTTTGGGGATGTTTTGCTGCCTCTGGCACTGGATGCCTTGACTGTGTGCAAGGCATCATGAAATCTGAAGACTACCAAAAGATATTGGGGCGCAATGTAGGGCCCAGTGTCGGAAAGCTGGGTGTGCGTCAGAGGTCATGGGGGTTCCAGCAGGACAATGACCCCAAACATACCTCCTAAAAGCACTCGGAAATGGTTGAAGAGAAAGCGCTGGAGAGTTCTGAAGTGGCCAGCAATGAGCTTGGATCTGAATCCAATTGAACACTTATGGAGAGATCTCAAAATTGCTGTTGGGAGAAGGCGCCCTTCAAATCTGAGAAACCTTGAGCAGTTTGCAAAAAAGGAATGGTCAGAAATTCCAGTTGAGATGTGTAACAAGCTTGTTGATGGTTATAGGAAGCGTTTAATTTGTTACTTTTTCCCAAAGGGCGTGCAACCAAATATTAAGTAGAGGGTGCCAATAATTTTGTCCAGCCCAGTTTTTGAGTTTTGTGAAATGTCAGATTTGTCTTTTTTTTGTTTTTTTGTGTTGTTCCAATGCACATAAAGGAAATAAACGTGTATACTAAAACATTTGTAATTGCAACAGTTTTCTGGGAGAAATGGTGCATTTTCAAGGAAAATTCCAGGGGTGCTGATAATTTCGGTCATGACTGTACAATCAGAAGTCAAAAGACAATGGAAAAGAGAACGCGAGGTCAGTAACAGAGAACTTGTTTACTGCAGATGGAATGGAGGACAGGAGGGTTGCGGGATGCGGCGCAATAAGTGACCTGGGAGCGAAGTGTAACCTTCACCTCCCGCAAGTCCTGCACATAATGCTGAGAATGATCAAACTTGATAACATATATTCTTGGGATATTTACCGGAGAGCATAACAGGTGGACTTGGGAATTCAGCCACATATAAAAAAATCAATATTCTCCGAAATACCCCGACTTGAAATGTACATTGGAGCACGCTTAACCTTAACAGGGAGTCTTGTTTTATTCTTTACCTTGCCCTTTTCCTAATTTAACATGCACAACCCATTGTCCACATACCTGAATCCTTCCACCATATCTAAGTAACTCTTTACCCCAGGAGACATGCAAAACTAGACCTGAGCAGGCTTGTCATATAACTGAAGAGCGGAGCAAATCTGGAAAGGGCAGTCTCTCATTTTGTAGGATGTAAAAAAAATGTCCAGCATAGTGCAGTGGTTGGAAAAGGAGATCAGGTCCACAGCTAATACAATCGTCGTCAAATATAAAAGAATATTAAGGCCGGGTCTAAGGAGATGCAAGGAATGAAGCACATTGGGAATGGGGAGGACATTTGAGACAGGCAGTCTATTTCAAGACATCAGCAATAATCATAAACGACAGTTCTTTCCACTGGCAACAGTTCATTTTCCTTGTATACTGTAGTGGTCCCAAAGCCAGACGCTTGTGATCAGTTCAAAGTCCGCATCTCTCCCCCAAAAGCCTTGTAAAGCCTCCTCCGTGAACTCAGTCACAGCTGTCATCTTGCTCCTGAACAGCGAGTCACCACAGCAACACTGCACATATTCACCACTGACTTGGCTGTCAGGCCAGTCCACACGTCTCCACCTAATGACCCTCAGCGTTAACATATCACCTTAGTATGTACTCGTATAGTTCCTTTACCACACGCCTACTAACTGTCAGACACTCGCCATTATTTTGGTTTACATTCTTTCACATTATTCTGTAAACTTCTATCCTTCCTTTATTATACTGATGACCAACAGTCCTTCACTTTCTGTCCGGTCCAATACTTGAACCGCAATAATGTATTCCATTATTATCACTAATGGAACAAACTTCAGCAGGTTAAAATGTAAGCTTATTCTCGCTTCTCAGACTCCACCTACCTATTCCATCCTCAGTAAACTTACTTTATTGAAACATACGCGTTGGCCAACCACAATGCATACACTCGCTCTTTCACACCACCCAGGTTTATTTTAAACTGTTGCCCTGCCTTTTCCCACTGTTTATATTATCCCGATCACATCTAATTGGAACCCACACCTATTTTAAATACATCCAAATATCAAATATAGCTTGATTGTTGTTATTCCTAGGTGCCTATATTAATTCCGGAAGGCATTTTTCAAAGTCACACACCATTCCTTTCACATCAGACTTTGAAGATCACCCTTAAATCATAAGATACATATATGTGTGCCCTGATTTTAAGCAAGAAAACACAGGCAGGAGAAAGCGTCAATCGTTATTCTTTATCTAAATCTTCGAAGTGGTAACAAGTATATTACATGTTAGCCACGTGTTAGTCACAGCTATATTTATACAATTCATTGATTAGGTCACTTTTCTTTAAAAGGAATTCATTACAAATTCAGAAAACTTTTTAACATGATTGGTTATACCTAGTTGCTAACAGGACATGGCAGATTTTGATACCTTAGATGACCACAATTTGATAGTCCTGTTTGTTTAGGATGTACGTGACTTTTTAAATGTATTATTTTTATTCTTATTTTAGGAGATGTGTGAATTTCACAAAGAGAAAACAACAATGGCCTATATATACAGTATTATGATCCAGCTGGGTTCAAAACAGGAAACACATTTTATCATAGTGAATAAAAATAACAGCATCAGCTTTTAAGCATAAGCTCAGAAGGATGAGACTCGGACACATACCAGGTACACACTGGAGCAGGGTTGAAATTTAACTCTTACAGATGCTAACTGGAAGGAAGTACCAGGAAAGAGCATCCACAAGGCACTACCTTCCCTGGGAAGATAGAATGCAGGCTTCCTGGACAGCTGTGGCACCACTGATTCCCGCAGGGCATGTTGTGAGTTTGGAGTTTGGCAATGCCCTGTTGGGTTGCATGGGGACCACCAGGGGGAGCTGTAGAACCCTAATTTGGATTTCCATCACACTTGAATGGTTCTAGTTAATCCTGATTAGCCACTTGGAGCACTCCCAAGTGTAACATAAAAGGAGCTGCCTCACTCCATTCGTGGAGCCAGAGTTGGGAGAAAGAGGGACAAAGCTTGCCAGTGGAGGAGGAAAAGAGGAAAAGAACACAGAAGGGACTGTGCGTGTTTTGGTGCTCTTTTCTACTGTGCTGTTGTGAGAAGCGAGAGGAAAAATTTCCCCACTTGTAAATAGACAGACAGACAGACAGAGAGACGGGAGTTCCAGCACAGTACACATTTGTTGGGGTTGGGGCAGCTGGAGCTCCCCTGGTTTTCACAAACATCTTAAAAATCCTCATCTTGGCCCTAGAGCAATTTTCAGGTTACTGTACAAATCCAAATGAAAATTTAAAGGCAGTTTGTCTTCCTGTGATCTCAATTGTTTCCAACATGAGAAGAAAGGTCCTAAGCTCTTAACATTTTATGTATTAACCCATTGGATCCTACCTTGAGAGCATGTTGTAGCGAACAAATCTAGTATAAATTCTGCAATACAGTAGTAAGTATATGTAAAGGTCTATTACACATTCATAGCTACTTATAGTACCATGTCCCATGTAGTAACAAGAGGAAATATTTTTAAATTCTGTAATGTTCAAGCTATTTTAGTATAATAGACATCTAGTGGTATTACCTATAATCTGGTATTCATCAAATTCACTGTAGTTGGGATTGAAGTTGATGAAACTCTATCCCAACTTCAACAATGTGTTGCTTTATTTCTTTAAGAATAGGCAGATTACCACCAAATTTTCTTTTGAAAAGAACCGTATTTTTATTTTTTGAAAGTAAATTCTTTTGCTTCAAAATGAGTCAAAAGCTTACAAGTCAGTTGTTATATGATGCATGTTTTACCAGAGATATTAAGTGTAATTCCAAAAATTGTGGGTTTTGAAATACATGTAAATTTAGCTGTTTTTTTTTTAAAAAAAAAAAGCAGGTTCATCACAAATAACACTTACTTTTAATTGGTATATGGTACTGTTTTGCATAATTTTGGTTATGATGATATCCTAATGGTGTTTTATTCTCTTTCCCTCTTCACCCCTCCTTATTTTGCTTTTTTCGTTAACCTTAGGCCATGGATAAATCATAAAAAGGAAACCTCATTAGACTAATGTGGACCTGTTCATTCAGTAAACAATCTGCCACCAAAGTTGTCTTGTTGCGTTACAGGGAATTCAAACATGGACATGAGTGGTCTGAGTTTCTCATGTATCTGTTTATAAGAGAGTTGGACTTTGAATCCCTAACATTTACCAACCCAATTCCAAAATTTGGATTGCATTTCGGTTTGTCACCTCAGTGTTTTTTTTAGTGGTATGTTTTGCCAACTTTTTTGAATTTTGAATTTCAAGGCAGGGTTTTCACATGCTTCATGTTAGAATTTCAAGGAAAGATGTCTTTTACATGATGGCTTTTTTGTAAATGGTAAATGGACATGTAAATGTCTTTCAGTTTTGCACCGAGTACCTTTTTAGTCTTGCTGTTTGTCACTGGTTTAAACCAAGACAGGAGTTAATTTAAAAAAAAAAAAAAAAAAGTGAATCGCCAACTGTTGACACAAAGGCATGTGGTTATTTACTATTCATCAGTATGTCCTCTCCTTGCTATGCTTTTTATACTCCCAGGGGTCTAGCAAGGGAAAAAAATCCCTTCCATGTTCCACATGGTATACTGTTATATTATAAAGATTGTATCTCAACATGACCCATTTCCTTAAGTGTTCAGCTTGTCTCTATGGTTTTGTAATTAGAAGACCAAAATTTAACTCTTGGCCAAGATTTGTTCCTTGGGGTACCTTTTTGAAAATGTAACTTTTGGTGGGAGGAGTTCTACACAGTAGAGCAGCACAGTGGTTTCTGCTACTGCCTCACAGATGCACTGTATCACACGTATGAAATTTTTGGGCAACGAATTCGAAAACCATGGGCATTAATATGGACTTGCCTAACCAATTTATTCCTTGTAGCTTTAACAGCTTGTATGAGTTTGTCCTGATTCAGCTGAAAAAGTATTTGAGATCAGATACTGATGTTGGACAAGATGTGGCTTTCTATTGATGTTCCAGTTCATCCCAAAGGTGTTCAGCAGGTTGCTCTGGTTTCTCCATACCAAAATCTTCAAACATTGTCATAATTATGGAGCTAGGTTTATGCACAGTTTTACAGTCAATGCTGGAATAGAAAAGGACCTTTCACAACATTGGATGTGCATAGTTGTCTAAAATGTATGCTGTAGCATTACCAGTACCCTTCAATAGAACCAAGGGGCCTTGCCCTGACCCTGAAAAATGGTCCCAAACCATAATCTCTCCTTCACCAAACTTTATCTTCCGGACTGCATAGTGCCTACTGTAGTTTTTTCCTCACATTACCCCAAACCAAGACTATCTATCTATAGATCACAATCTATCAGACTACCAGATTGATTTCACATTTCTAGTCATGTAGACTCTAGCTTTACACCAATCCAGCTGATGCTTGGCATTGGGAATAGTTACAGTGGTGTGAAAAACTATTTGCCCCCTTCCTGATTTCTTATTCTTTTGCATGTTTGTCACACAAAATGTTTCTGATCATCAAACACATTTAACCATTAGTCAAATATAACACAAGTAAACACAAAATGCAGTTTTTAAATGATGGTTTTTATTATTTAGGGAGAAAAAAAATCCAAACCTACATGGCCCTGTGTGAAAAAGTAATTGCCCCCTTGTTAAAAAATAACCTAACTGTGGTGTATCACACCTGAGTTCAATTTCCGTAGCCACCCCCAGGCCTGATTACTGCCACACCTGTTTCAATCAAGAAATCACTTAAATAGGAGCTGCCTGACACAGAGAAGTAGACCAAAAGCACCTCAAAAGCTAGACATCATGCCAAGATCCAAAGAAATTCAGGAACAAATGAGAACAGAAGTAATTGAGATCTATCAGTCTGGTAAAGGTTATAAAGCCATTTCTAAAGCTTTGGGACTCCAGCGAACCACAGTGAGAGCCATTATCCACAAATGGCAAAAACATGGAACAGTGGTGAACCTTCCCAGGAGTGGCCGGCCAACCAAAATTACCCCCAAGAGCGCAGAGACGACTCATCCGAGAGGTCACAAAAGACCCCAGGACAACGTCTAAAGAACTGTAGGCCTCACTTGCCTCAATTAAGGTCAGTGTTCACGACTCCACCATAATAAAGAGACTGGGCAAAAACGGCCTGCATGGCAGATTTCCAAGACGCAAACCACTGTTAAGCAAAAAGAACATTAGGGCTTGTCTCAATTTTGCTAAGAAACATCTCAATGATTGCCAAGACTTTTGGGAAAATACCTTGTGGACTGATGAGTCAAAAGTTGAACTTTTTGGAAGGTAAATGTCCCGTTACATCTGGCGTAAAAGGAACACAGCATTTCAGAAAAAGAACATCATACCAACAGTAAAATATGGTGGTGGTAGTGTGATGGTCTGGGGTTGTTTTGCTGCTTCAGGACCTGGAAGGCTTGCTGTGATAGATGGAACCATGAATTCTACTGTCTACCAAAAAATCCTGAAGGAGAATGTCCGGCCATCTGTTCGTCAACTCAAGCTGAAGCGATCTTGGGTGCTGCAACAGGACAATGACCCAAAACACACCAGCAAATCCACCTCTGAATGGCTGAAGAAAAACAAAATGAAGACTTTGGAGTGGCCTAGTCAAAGTCCTGACCTGAATCCAATTGAGATGCTATGGCATGACCTTAAAAAGGCGGTTCATGCTAGAAACCCTCAAATAAAGCTGAATTACAACAATTTTGCAAAGATGAGTGGGCCAGAATTCCTCCAGAGCGCTGTAAAAGACTCATTGCAAGTTATCGCAAACACTTGATTGCAGTTATTGCTGCTAAGGGTGGCCCAACCAGTTATTAGGTTCAGGGGGCAATTACTTTTTCACACAGGGCCATGTAGGTTTGGATTTTTTTTTCTCCCTAAATAATAAAAACCACCATTTACAAACTGCATTTTGTGTTTACTTGTGTTATATTTGACTAATGGTTAAATGTTTTTGATGATCAGAAACATTTTGTGTGACAAACATGCAAAAGAATAAGAAATCAGGAAGGGGGCAAATAGTTTTTCACACCACTGTATCTTAGGCTTGTTTGCTTCTGCTCGGAGCTTCTGACATGCAGTCTTTTGCTGATGATGGTTCCAAAGCCAATTTGGATCTCTGTTTTGAGTTGTGCACTTCACTCTGGCAGCTGAGCTGTTGCTCATAGACACTTCCACTTCACAATAGTAGCGCTTACAGTTGAAAGGGGCAGATGTAGCAGTGCAGAAATTTTACATGCAGACTTGTGGCAAAGGTTGCATACTATGGCAGTGTCAATTTAACATCTCTGAGCTCTTCAATTTCACCCACTGTAGTGCTGCTTGTAGGAAACTATTTGTCTGTGTGCTTCATTTTATAAACCTGTTAACAATGGGTATGACTGAAGCCTCTGAACTCTATAATTTGCAGGGATGTCTACATACTTTTGGCCATATAGTGTGTCTTATTTTATCTAGCCCGATGACTAACTACACTACTAAACTACTAGTATTGCAATAAATTTATTCTTTTGATTGTCATTCCAGACATTTTACATGTTTATAAATTGAATTGGGTAAAGTTAATCCAGTATGGATTTAAGTACTAGTTTACCTGCTGTAGATTTCTACAGAATCATGTTCTATACCATTATTCAGGATGATAGCATGTTTGCTATAAAGACCTTTTATCAAAAATTGTGCCTTATTAAATTTTATTGTCCCATTGATGGTTTAATTTGTATTTTTCCCCTAAGGGACAAGTTATTCTTTTAATAAGCGATTGACTCTGTGTAGAAGTGTCTATTTGTTTTATGAAGCAGTTGATTTAGCATTGGTGTTTTTGTTTGAGAATATATAGTATCACTTTTTAACATGCCCTCAGTTGTCTAATGATAACTGTTTGTTTTACTTGGCGCCAAACTATTTGTAAATAAAGTGCATCATATTTGACTTGTTTAATTTTACTAATTTTATTAAACTTTGGAAAATCCATAAAATTTTAAAATACTTAATTTTTTTTTTTTATTGAACTTTGTATTGATCTAGCCAGTCTATAGGAAGCAAAAAACTATAGTGCATTTTGGGTAAAATTTTATCTGTTTAATATTTTTATTAGAAGCTTGAGATATAGTTTGCAAACTATAGGTGCTTTTATACCAAAGACTCCAGTGTCTCTCTGATCCTGTCAGTACATAGCTTATTCAATATATTTATTTATTTTTTTAAATCTATTTGTATAATTTGGCCTGTTGTCACGTGATCATTTTAGATAGAGATGACAGGAAATGTTTGAATCCCCAATAAATTTGTACTTATTCTATGTAAAACATTTTCTCTAATGTTTTGCCAACAATTAGACACTTAAGTTAGTCTTGACATTGGAAATATTTTGTATCCTGTTTGTAATATTTTATCGTCTTCTATTAAAAGATAGGTGGGCATAGTATACCATTACATACAGTCTATCAGTTAATTGCAATTAAGAATAAATGTTTTAAAGGGATTGGTTTGCAGGCAGATATTTAAGCAAACTGCAAAATGAACACCAGACCATGGTGCTAGCACATCAATACTTTGAAAAGGGCATGGCAACGTCTGTACCACCTCAGACACCTCGGGTATTTCGGGCTTCCCTCCCAGATACTGAAACTTCTCCATGTCCACCATAGAAAGTATTCTGACAGGAAGCATCACCATCCTGTTTATGATCCGCATGCAGCAGGATTGCAAGGCTATATAGAGAGTGATATGATCAGATGAGCACTTCACAGGGTCTGCACTTGCTAACCTCCACGGTATCTACACCAAGCGATGTCTAAACAGGGCAAGGAAAATTATGCATAACACCAGCCATTCCAACAATGGCTTCTTTCTGCGCAACAGCCAGGTAAATGCTACTAAATCAGAGACTGAGGAAGAGCTTTCCCCACAGTCAATTCATAGGTTAAATAAGGAAAGTGTCTAGAAATACAAGATGCTCTGTTGTAAACTCCTCTCTCATTTATCTATTTAGTTATTAGGATTATTGTTACATATTTTACATTTATATTGTTAATGACTTTTGAATTTATAAAGTTATGTATTTTCCCTTTTTATATTTCAATCAGAAATTGAGCAACTAAATTTTACTGTACTGTGTGTACATAATTTATATGTGGCAAATACAATTTTGGCTTGATTTCAGTAGTTTGGTCAAAAGTGTAAAGCACATTTGGTTGTAAATTAGAGTGAAATGTGTGTCAGGTCTGTAAAGAAAGTTGTGAGACATTCTGAGTGATTTATTATACTGCAAGTAGGTTTAAAAATACAGAATTAGAGCTTTGTCTAAGGAAATCCCATTTAAGCTTTTTTAAGACGGTTCCATCCAAATGTTTGGGCTTCCCTGGCCAAATTGCATATTTTAACAATGACATTTTTATGAAAAAAGCTACTGTATACTAATTTTAAATAAAAGTGGCATTTGCAAAAGTTTGGGCACCCTACTAAGTCTGTACTTGGTAAGTTCTCCTTGGTGAACATTTTAATGTTTTTTGTAGCCAGCTTTGAGTCTGGATTCTTATTTTAGAATCCCCATCCTCTTCCTTAACTATTGCTTCCAGTTGTGAGATACTCTTGGTCTGTCTTGAATGCACAGCACTTTTTAAGATCCAGACCCTGAATTTCAGTAACTAAGTTTAATCAGTTAACATTGATTAAACAGCAATATACAGGTACAGAGCAAAAAGCTATAGCAAGTGAAGGACAATAAGTCTTCCATTTCTACTTCTTTTTGATCCAGGAAGGCACATACGTGGGAAAAGGTACTTCAACCCAGGTACTTTGCACACCATTTACAGTATATAAAAAAAAAAAAAACCCTAAATTTAAATCATTAGAAATCCTTCATTTGTGCCTGGCCAGTCCTCTAAGAGACGTTTTACACCACCTGCTCATATCTTTTAGTACTAGGGTGTTGTACCATATTAGCCATTATGAATGTAATGAGAAGTCATTACATCTTGTAATGATCACATCTTGCCTGAAGGGGCCCGAGTTGCCTCAAAAGCTTGCATATTGTAATCTTTTTAGTTAGCCAATAAAAGATGTCATTTTGCTTGACTTCTCACTACATGTCTTTTTTTAGTTTACTTAAACAAACATTTCCATTCCTGCATACATTTTTATCAGTCGTCTCATTTTTCAACCAACGCCACATATTTTGCACAAACACTCTCAAATATGCTTATACTTGTTTAAATGCATTCACACGCTATAACATAAACAAAATCGCCCAAACTGTCTTCAAAACGTTCAAACTCTCACCCCAGTATTACTGTTTAAAGCATTAACACAACCTTTACCTCTCCATCTCTCGATTCACCAAACATTAAGACCTCTCTTTACTCCCACACTGTTTGGAAACAATCAAAGCACTAAAGGAAATAGAAATTAACTGGGAGGGGGGAAGCAAATTCTGCTGTCACATTACCGATCAGGACAAATAAACATCAAACAACCTCTATTGATGCTAACTTCATCAAATACTGCGCACAACATAATCCAGCTCGCCACTTTATGGCACTGGTCTCCAGATCAAGGAGACTCTGTTGGCGAACCAAGTCCGTGACAACGAGGAAAACTCTTCTGTGGCGATATGATTCTGCGACAAAAAGGACAAATCCAGTCTTCGTGAAACCACGCGGTACGATGCCACAGCAAGAAAGCATTTCCAGGAAAAGCTACGCAGTCAGAGTATACACCAACTCAACACAATTGTTGGGCAAGAGTGCTAACCACTGTGCCCCCACATCTCCACTGCAATTATTCCCAAAATACACAACCTCACACACCCACACTGCTCTGTCCAAGCTCGCACATAAATACATTTGAAAAAGCTGCTTTCAATTCATACAGCCCCAGTGAAGATAAGAGGTTTAAAAATTACTTTACACCAAGGCTACAGCTGCATGTGGGAGAGACATGCACACAAACTGAACGAGTTCCGCACAGAAATACACACACTGGCATAAGCATGCACTAGGTACCTTTTTGTAGGGAAAGAATATAATTAGATGAGATAAAAGGAAATGTGCATTGTATTTGGCTTCAAATTATATACATGGTCTATATGTTCATAGATTTTTCTATCGTCTAATTTTTATTTTAGTGCTTATGCTTATTTCAGTTATACTTCCTAATAATGTGCCTTATTGTCTATAAATGTTTTCTATCAAATTCATGTACACTGTAAAATTGGAACCTAAGCTAAGTGAAAACTTTTTAAATCATGGCATTAAGCATTCTTGTCAAGTACTTTTACTCATTTAGTAGATTCCAACCCCTACCAATTACAAGCAAAACCACTTTTTTTTTTTTCTTGCACTGTATATTGTTTCTCATTTTTCTGATCTTCCATATACTGCCTGCAAGCAATCAGCACACATCTATCTCTTCTAAATGTGTTTGTGTGTGTGTGTGGGCCAAAACCCCAAATCGGGAAATGGCCAATGTCCGATCTTTTCCTTGATTTCGGGATTTGGCCAGCCAGTTTGTGAAATGGCATGGGACGATTGGCCAAAGTCGGAAGAAAAAAGGCATGAGCAGTGATTTATTGCGCACTTAGTAGTGCAATTGCATTGAGTGTAGCCTTGGCAGCTCTTGTTCAGAAAGTGGATGGCACTTGGTTGTTTCACAATAATTAAGATTAGGTATATAAGTAGGTCTAACATTTCTGTTATCATTTTAGCCCTAAAATAGTGAATTAACATCAGGGACCTATTTTATTGACCTTAAGGTTAGCGTTTGGGTGAGGGGAAAGCCGTCTCAAGTGGCGTCCACTTTCTGAACGAGGAAAACTCGCTTCTGAATCTGCATCTGAAAGTTTTTAAGCATCTTTGCACCTTGAGCGGACATTCTTCTATCAGCACATCGGATTTTGGCCAGGGAGTTCTCGCCACTTTGTGAAATGGCCGGCCACAGTAGCATATCCATCCATTCATTTTCTAACCCGCTGAATCCGAACACAGGGTCACAGGGGTCTGCTGGAGCCAATCCCAGCTAACACAAGGCAGCAACCAATTCCGGGCAGGGTGCCAACCCACTGCAGCAAAGTAGCATATACGCTGGTCATTTCTAGTAATTTGGTCTTTTACCACACCTTTCGGCCAAAATGCAAAATGGCCGGCCAATTCGGGAACTGGCTGAACTTCGGGTTTTGGCCGTAATATATCTTATTTGAACTACTTTGAGTTTCATTTCTCTAATTGCTATACCTTCTAACAGTAACACTGTCCTGATTTAAAAAAAAAAAAAACTTTTAATGTGCCTCTATGGAAAAGGTACTCAATTACACAATCCCACTCACACTCATTATGTGCTTACTTACTTTACTTCATCTCTTGTTACTCACTACTTGGGTCCCGGAGCCCTTTCACTCACACTGGTCTCTGATCCTATGGCTTATTTTACTATGAGTCAACTGAAAGAGAGTGCAGCTCTTGCACTCTTCTTTATTCAGGGATATCATTTAAAAATATATATACTAGGGGGCTTCACTGTCTTCTGCCAGCGCTATGCGCCGTTGTGAAGAGGGAGGCCAAACGCACTCCAAGGAGATTCGATCGCTCCTCCAAAACCCCTCTTAACATTAGAATTACTAAAGCCTACGAAAAAAACTCGTAAATCCAGCCCACCTTAAATCCCTTCGCACCGTTAGCATCTTTTGTCTTGTAAATATGCTGATCAAGACAAGCAGCCTACTCTTCCATTCCCCCACCACCGCAGAACGGGCACAAAGTTCTCCCAGTTCCAGCCTTGATTATCTGGGAGTGAAGTGCTGGAGTTTTAGATTGGAAATAACATTGTTATTTGGAACACATGCATTTTGTGTGTGTTCCGTTTCTACAATAATGTGTGTAAACACCATTAAAAGGAACGTTTTTCATATTTTAGTAATAAATGACAATGTAGACATAAACTATATATTGTGTGATATATTGTTCAGCTTACGCTGAATTAGTATGCACCTTATGCTCCATGATGTCAAAGACACACTGACAAAAAAAAGACACATCGGTATATATGGTATTTGGAATTACTCATTTTATGACCTGTATAAATACATTTTAGAAAACATTGTGGCACTGATGCAATATTATTCATATTCATGGTTTTTTTCGTAGGCTTTGGTAATTCTAGTGTAAAATGATGTTACAATGGGAAACTTATAACCTGCTCTTTTCTTGATCAGATGCTGGCTTACTGCTGTTTCTGTGCTGTGTGCTCTGCACTTTGCTCACCTACCCCTCCCCCATCTCTCCCCATATACTCCCCATTGCTCAATCAGCTGCTGGCTTGGCACTGCTCCTGTGATGCAGTGTGATCTGCATTTTGTGCAGCGCTTCAAACGTTTTAAAGTCACTGCCTTGTCTCTGTTCAACCCCAAAATATCCTCAAACACTATTCGATCTCTTTTCACTATTCCATTATTTCACCAAGTAGTATTTTCCTTTTTTTTTTTTTTTTTACGCTAATGTGAGCTTTACTCATTTTCTTGAGTCTTTCGAAATTTCCTACTTCCATTATCTCTAACCTGCTCTGCATGTGTATCATGGGACTTGCTTCCAAATGTGAGTGTGTCTCTCTCTCTCTATCTTGCTCCCACCTGTTTTGGTCTTGGCCCTCTCAGCTTCACACTCAATGGTGAATCAAGAGTGGTCACCACAGGCCTTTCGCCTATCCAAGAAGATCCTTGTCCTTAATCCAAGACATTATCATAGGACTTCATACCTTGTCTGACCCCTCACCTGTAGACTTGTGATACAGTAAGAAGGGAGGGCCAGGCTCTGTGCACCGGTGGCTCTCACCCACTTCTCACTTATTCATTCCCATCTTACCTTCTTCAGAAAAAACAGACAAGACACACAAAAAAAAGCAGTGGCCTGTAAAATAGTGCCTGTCTAAGCCACTTAGTTGTCAAGCATCTGCTTTTAATAGTCAATAGTTCTAAAACCAATAAGACACATTGATCCTTAATCTAAATTCTCAAACCTATGGGGGTTTTGCTCTGCACTGTTATTGAACTGTTCTGTTGGACTTGTCTTGACCTGAAAGTATTTTAATTGAGATGGATATAGAAAGAGGTCCCAATTTTCCCCCAGCATCTCTAAGAAGATTTTAGATCCTAGGAAGAGCCTATAGTTGTTGACGGTTGTATAATGGATTTATTAATTCAACCGAAAAGTTGCCAAATTTTTGCAAATACCATTTTATCTCCATGTCTACAGGTCCCACATTTCTACACATGTGCTCTTCTGTTACAACCAGAGTGTTCCAGGCTTTTTTTTTTGTGTTACCTTTGTTTAAAGTATTTTTTTTTGTTTTTATTATTATGTTTGCATTTACTATCTGTGCTTCGATATTCTAAGTTCCATGTGCATTGTAGGTGAACCCCAAAGTGCAGGATCACCAAATATCACTGCTGATGGACCACCCTTAGCCTTTATATTTTGAAGCCGAGATTGGGTCCTTCATTTTATCAAAAATGTATTATCATTAGCTGTTCTGGTTTCTGTATTAATTGCTTCAGTCTAAGTTTTCTGCTTATTGAGATGCATATTTTTAGTTTATTTTAGGTACACTATGCCTTTTTGGCCCTTTGAACTTTAAAAGCTAGTTGCTCTTTTTGGGTCAGTGTAGACTGAAGCCTGCCTGTGGCATTGGGAGGTTAAGCTTCACGGGCCGAGGAGTAATTTATGTAAGCAATGGAAGTTCCTTGACCTCACGCTAATTCCACTTTTTAATAGAACTCATTTTATGACATGAGCATATTAGTGCCATTGAGTGCTCAAGTATATGGCTTGCTGAATTAACATGCAGAGATCTCAAAATGCATTTTAAGATATCGGGAAATTCATGCACGATATATGTAAATGAATTGCAAAATATGTCTTTTTCAAGATATTTTAACTGTTTTAAGATCTCTCATATTTCAAAATAACAGGAAATCATTTCAAGACAACTTTGAGGTTTCAAATGCATTTGAAAATCATAAAACACATGTGTAGTCATTCTGAGATATCTAAAATACAATTCAAGATATCTTCAAATGGCTTCTTGTAAAATTCCCTGTGCCCTAAATGGGATGACTTGTCTATTTCAAGATATCTTGAAAGTATGTGATCTCTAAATGAGTGGGAAGTTATTTTGAGATTTGGAAATGTAAAGATAGTGTATTTCAAATATCTTCGTTTCAGATATATAAAATACGGAAGCTCTGAACAGTGGAAAAAAACTGTGGGACAACCCGTATCTCGTATGTATGGGATACTTTTACGTACGTACAAGATAGTGTCACATACATATAAGATAAAGTTAGATTAAAAAATAACAAGTGCGTTTCGGGGCTACTTAATTACGCCTTTACCAAGGCTACGGCATTTCAGTTTGACGTTGCTTCCAGCTCTTGTAGCAGGGTGATATAAAAAAGCAGACGGGTGGGCATTTATTTATTAAAGGAGTGTAGGATGGTTGGAGATGGGTTTAACTGCAGGCTGCAATACCTATGACATACGCCAGGTAATGCCCATAACGTCAGTCACAAAATGCCTATCGCATATCCCGTTGCACTGTGGTTAAGTGTAGGCTTGTGGGAGGGTAAGGGTTAAGGTGTGTGCTTTATGCTTACAGGTATTCGTCTGCACACTCATACGGAGCCCCTGAGGGGGTATGGTGTGTGGTGTTGTGTGTTTTTTTTTTTGTTCTTTCTTCCTGTGAAACAATTTGGTGCATACAACTTACTATCTTGTGCCTACATACATTCAGATGAGCAATAGATATCATTGTGTGCTACTGTACATCATTTTCTAGAAACAGGACATATCACTGAACAGTCTTTTCCACACAGTTACATTCCACAGAAATGAATACTGACAAGTTTATAAAAGCAGGGTATACATTCAAGCCCAGATCACTGGATCCGCGAAGTAGTAGCGCTAACCACTGTACTGATTTATAGTAAAAGGAAATGACTTTATCTGCCCTCACAGCCGTCCTTCTCAGTTCCCGGTACAGACCAGAGTTGTCATTGAGCCGTGTGCTGCAACTCCTTTCGATGATAGCCAGGTGCCCTGCGAGATGAAATACCTCCTTCTGGGAACACTGGTAACACCAACACAACCCTCGGCAACCTTCAGGGTCTTGTCACGGAAGGTCTCCCACATCACATTAGGATCGGCAGTCGTACCCAAATCTGCAAGTTCCTCACAAAAACCGTGTGCAAACTCATTAAAAACAGCCTGGTCTTGGAGTCTGGCCAAGTCCAGGCTTATTTTCCAAGGTAGGTTGTAACCTACTGCACCTAAGCTGGATCCTAAGAGTAGCAACAAGAAGTCTGTGGTCAGAATTCACACACTGGGCACTTCTGTAGACCCTGCAGTTTTGCAAAAGTTTCTGCTGTGGTCTAGCAACCAACGTCCTGCTTAGAGGAATCGAAGCATTACGCACATCTGAATCTGTTCCTCAGAGTCACAGTCAGGGCGGAATGGTCCTTACGGATGACACTAGATATCTGTGTTCACGGTTCTTCAGGCTGATCCTCCAATTAGGTGTAAACCACCCAATCTCACTGAGATTGCACAGGTGGTGAAACAGCTGAGGGGGGGGGGGGGAGGCTGGAGGGATCTGTGGTATCCGGGGTAAACTTCTCCAGGCTGGTGGTAAGACTGTCATCCTGGCATTGCTAGCAATCTTTGCTTCCATTTGGGAGACTGGCATCATCCTAACTGACTAAAAAAATGGGACTTGTCATCCCTATCTGGAAAGATCCAGGCCTTTAATGACCCCATGGGCACAGCCATCAGCAGTGTGTCTGTTTGCGGAGAGAGTGTTGAGTTTGTTGAGAGGTTTACTTACCTTGGCAGTGACATGGTGACTGGTGACTCTTCCTATGAAGTCCGTAGACGGTCTGGGAGAGCATCTGGTGGGGGAGGGTCATGAGGTCGCTGGAAAGGGATGTGTGGCGCTCCCGATGTCTATGCAAAAGGACAAACGTCCAAGTCTTTAGAGTCGTGGAGCTTCCTGTCTTGCTATGTGGTTTTGAGACCTGGATGCTATCCAGTAACCTGAGATGAAGATTGGACTCCTTTGGTACTGTTTCTCTGGAAAATCCTTGGGTACCATTGGTTTGACTTTGTGTTGAATGAGCGGTTGCTCGTGGAGTCCCGAATGAGGCACATTACCTGCATTGTGAGGGAGCGTCAGTTATGGCACTATGGCCATGTGGCGCATTTCCCCGAGGGTGATCCAGCTTGTAAGATCCTCATTGTTGGGGATGAGAGTGGCTGGACCAGGCCAAGGGGTCACCCACGTAACACCTCACGGTGGCAGATAAAACGTGACAATAAAAACTGCCGCAACATGATTTAGCTCTCTGTTGTACCTTTAAATATTGCGGTTTGTTTTGCACAGTGCAACGGATGACCCAATGTGCAAGGTTTGCCAGTGGATTTGACTAGGGTATTCAAGTTTGTCTTTTTAACAAAGGTACATTTCTAGCCTGAAAACGGTGGGAATTAAAGTGGCGCGATTGGGACTTAACTCTTTAGATACATGCTAAACCCCACAGTTCTTTGGTGTAGATAAGTGATTGAGTGTGCCAGATTTACCAGTGAATTAAATTAGCGAACCTACATTAGACTGGGTAAACTTCACATGCACTAAATACGTGAAATATTGGTTCCTTTCGTAACTTGTGCGAATAAGCAGCCACGGGCTAGTAAGTAGATGGCTAACTATGTCATTTCCTTTTGCTAGAAATTAGTGCACTGGTTACCACTGCTGCTTCGCGGATCCAACGATTTGGGCTTGAATGCATATCCTGCTTTTATAAACTTGCCAATATTCATTTCTGTGAAATGTAACTGTGTGAGAGAAAACATCAGACTGTTCAGTGATATGTCCTGTTTCCAGAAAATGATGTACAGTAGCACGCGTTGGTATTTGGTGCTTACCTCAATGTATGCTGTGCCCACGCACTGTTGGTCGGCACGAGATAGTAAGTTGTATGCACCAAATTGTTTCCCAGGAAGAAAAAAAATACACTATCTCCTCAGGGGCTCGGTACGAGTGTGCAGATGAATACTTGTAAACATAAAGCATGCACCTAAACCCTTACCCTCCCACAAGCCTAATCTTAACCATAGTATAATGGGGTATATGATGGACATTGCTGGACATACATCATAGGTAAGGCAGGCTGCAGTGAAACACATCTCCAACCATCCCACACTCCTTTAATAAAAAGAAGCCCACCCGTCTGCTTTTTTTTTATATCACCGCACTAAGTGACGTCAAACTGAAGAAGCGTAGCCTTGGTAAAGACGTAATTAGGTAGCCCCGAAATGCACTGTTGTTGTTTTTTTTAATCTAACTTTATCCCGTAAGTACATTATATGAAAGTATCCCATGATTTTTTTTTCACCGTGCGGTTCAGAGCTTCCATAATAAAACACATTTTTGACATATTATGAAAATAATTTGAAATCTTAAGTTTTCTGCTCTATTCCAGATATCAAAGCATGTAAAAATATCTGAATATAATTTTCTGATATCTATAAAGATCAGTTTGAGATTTCCAACTGAATCTGAGATATCTTGAAATGGACACACACTTACTTGAGATCCCAAAGAGTTCCAGAAATCTTGAATTGTAAAGGAACAAACTTTAAGATTTCAGGAAACAAGATGTGAACTACAATTTAAAATATCTGAAATTAGGTTTTGAGATATCATTCAATTCAGCCTGCCCTACGTGGTTGTGTTTGGTGGACCTTTACCCATTTTAGGCATTCATCTTGCCGCCTTCCCTAGTGCTGCCAGGATTGGCTTCTGCTGCCCGCAGCCCTCATTAAGATTAAATGGATTTGAGAATAGTATAGATACTAGTTATGAAAATTTTATTTAAAATTATGCATATTGTCCAAGTATATTATATTTTGGTATCCATCTGGCTTACTTGCTGAGAGTTTTACAAACCACTTCTGATGTGGATACTAGAATGTCGTCTTTGCAGAAATCAATAGGAACCATAATATCTCCTGTACAGCTATGCTATATAAAGTAAGAATTGCTACATGAATGAGTAGTGTGCCATGTCATACAGAGACCTTGCCAACTATGCAGCAAGTGATTTCCATTATGTCACACTGAAGAGTGCATAGCCTTGAGCCTTGGCTCCAACTTAGTACCCAGAGGGAGAGGATGTTTATAGTTTAGAATTTAGGATGTAGTTGTTGCTTTGTCTACTGCACAGAATAAATATACAACACTTTTTTATTTGTTCTCAAGGGCAAATTTTTAGCTTTTTACAGAAGCTACATAAATGCAGTAAAAATAGATATAATAAATAACAACCCCCTTCAAATATACACCAGAATTATCAAAAGATAGAAACTTCTCACTTGGGCAAAGAGTACAGTCACAGGGAGGTATTATAGAGACATATTGTCACAGGTATTAAGGAACCCCAGTAGAGTTTAACATATTTTTGATGAATAATTCATTGCCTGAAAATACTGCCCTTTTAATTAGCTTGTTGATTCGGTGGGCCTCTCTTGCAGTGATATTGGCCCAGTACACTACAGTGTTGAAAATGGCATTGCTCATCAGAGTATTAGAACATGTAATGATGTTAGGCTACAAGACCATGGTTTTTGTAGTGACCTTCTTAAAATGCCAAGGCTGCTCAACTGCTCCCTTAATGCTGGGGTGATATTACATGCTGAGCAGTGACACTAATGTAAAGCAGTGTACAGCAATGGTGGGTTAATATACACAGCACAGTCCACATGAGAGACAACATTTAATACATGTTGTACTGAATTTTTTTCAGACTCTGAGAAGCTGCTGCATCTGCATGCACTGCCATCTTGCTCTAAGAAACTGTCCTTTGAAGTACTTGATAGGTATACCTCAAAGACTGGTATTATACAAAGAGAGCAGAAGGAGACCCAAATGTCTTCCTAGGCACACACATCATCTCACAGCACTTTTTAACAGTTGTATGTGAATCATTCTCAGATTTACCCTTTCGTTGCTCTCCATAAGACAGGTTTTAAATGCATCTCAGTCATCCTATCAGCAACCATCCTCTTAACCTAAACTCTTTTCAAACCTGATATTTAACAAAATTCTTTCTGCTTACTTACTCAGCAATAAAAACACTGTTTCCCATTTAATTTCAAAAGCTGAAATTTGACAGGATGGTACATCTATGCCAGTAGGCATTCAGTAAGAAAGTACCATAGAGCAATGTTTAAGGTAAAAGAAAAAAACTAATTACCCACAAATCTCAAAAATGCTTTGACCGATTTGATTGAAATTTGGTGACATAAAAAAATTAAGCTTAAAACTTTTAATTTTTTTGTCACTAAATTTTTATTTGTTTATTAACATTCTGCTAACTTATGTGGTCAGCGCTGCACTTACAGGTGGCTCTGTGCAATTGAATAATGTAGAAGTGACTGACAGCAGCATTACCCAATAGAGTGGACAAATAACTTAAGAAGAGACAGTGTCCTGGGGCCTCATGTATAAATGGTGCTTATGCACAAAAATGTTGCATACTCCCGTTTCCACGCTCAAATCGCAATGTATAAAACCTAAACCTGGCATAAAGCCATGCACATTTTCATGGTAGCGCAAACCCTGCTGTACACAAGTTCTCTGTTCGGTTTTGCAAACTGGCAGAACCCAGCATTAAAAGCAGTGCTTTTGCTCCAGTATGGTTTCCCTTTTTTAGATCCACATCCCTGACGCGGCTTTATCATATACACTGAAATTAACCACATATTATTCATTAGTTTAAAGCATCTGATTGTAATTAACCTGTAACAATATAATGGTCCAAAGAATGGCCAAACTATTCCAAATACCATAGCTACTTTAGCGTTGTTACTCTCACTGCACCTTCTACTTTCAGCTGCACCTGTTAGGGGTTGCCACAGCGGATCACCTTTTTCCATATTACTCTCGCTGCACCACTCAGAGCAGCTGATCGGAAAGAGAATTATCGGTATACAGAATCATCAAGCACATGCTGCCTCAGCAATTCGCTATTTGAACTGCTCTCATTCGACAAACGCTTCAGAGCCTTTCCTGTATGGACCTCGCGGTTCAGAAACAGTTTCATCCCAAGAATTATAAACGCACTCTATCAATCCCAAAAGCTCCTTATAGAACTGTTTGTACTTACAAGTACAATTACCCCACTGTAAACTTGCAATACAATTATAATATTGCACAACCTGCGCCACTTTATAAATCGTGTATTTACATATGATGATATCATTTTTAAGATGAAATGCAGCAAAATGTTTATTACATTTATACAGATGAAATGTTAACATCATTTAAATCTATATTGTTAAGAATTAAATATGTGAGGACACGGTGTCACAGCGCTAGCTAATTCAGGGATTGTTCCTGCCTTGTGCTGTATTCTTGCTGGGGCTGGTGTAACACTGGAAGGATAGATGGATGGAATAATTTAAACATGTACTATGGAGATATTTCAATGTTCCTTAAGTTCTGAAGAATCGGTGTTCTAAGCTTATAGATCGCTTATCATCTATTACAGAGCCGATTGTGTTTTGATTGGTTACTTGGAGAAAGAAAAGGAAGGATAGGAATTGGAGGTTAGTACGTTTTGAAAGAGACAGCACTGCTGCAATAAATTATTTCATCAAAGGTTGCGTACGGTGCAGCAAGCATCTTGTGTGAGGCAGTCTCTGGACAGGGCGCCAGCTCATCACTATCACTGCACCACCGTGTTCCCATGTTTAATAACATGATTTAATTCCTATCATCCATGAAAATGATATCAAGTATACATCTCAGTATTTTAATTATTCAGAGAGCTATAATATCACGAATGTAATGGATTCTGTGTCCTGTCGGAGGAAGAGAAAGCCCATTTAAGAAGCACGTAGTGATTCACACATAGAGCACATAGAAGAACACATGCAAAACAAAGTATTTAATGTGCTACTTTATTTACAATGGTATTTGAGAAACTAGTAAATTAAACGATTTAAAAATGTTTATGATGTTCTACTTTAATGACAAACTACGTGATTGAAGTGGAAATTTTGAGATTAAAGTTGGTATTTTGAGCTTTTTTTTCTCACTGTATCCCTATTTTTTTTTCCTCTTTTCTCTGTACCCTAATAAGCTTTCATATGACACTCAGACGGTGGGCTATGACTCGCCTTTTCATGGTGACTTTGATATCTGACTGCTTCTTTTTTATTTCAGGCACTGTGTGACCTTGCGAACTTGAACTTTCGAGTTTCTCTGACACTCTGTCACTCGATCAATTTCCTTTTGTTGATTATATCACTGTTTAAGCCAACAAATAGTAAGTTTTTCCTAGCCTCCACTTGGTATTCACTGAAATTCTTCTGTTTTCCCCTGTGCTTTTGCAATCGTCTTTTCACAGAAGGGTGAGCGTAAGGGCTATTTACATTAATTTGCATATTCAAAGAGGCGTAATTCTGGGAGGAGTTAGGGGCGGGACAGCGGGCATGTGCATGTGCGTTACTTTTCACGCTGACCGGGATTTATGTAGCAGAAGAACATGGAAGTTGGCGTTCGCACAGATTTATGCATCTGGATTTTTTTTGTGCATATGAACATTTCCTCTTTTGTCTGTATGCCATGTTATAGTGTGAGTTCTACACACGGTGTTATGCATGAGGCCCCTGGACAGAAAAAAGCAGATGTGATGTTTGCCATGGACAGTGAAGAGTGAAATGGAAAGTGAAGCTCAAGAAAGATACAAAACTCCATGTTTAGCAGGAACTATAAAGTCTCAGTCAGGAGCCAGATGCTATGGCTATGCAGAAGTGGCATCCTCAGATCCAAGATGAGAGGAACAGACAGCATAAAATTAAACTTAACTGGACTTCCACACATTATGCCATTGTAATATACATTTGCATCTGCAGAAATTTTAAAAGAGGAACCCAACCTCACCCTCTGAAATTAAAAATTGTTCACCATTACATGAGCATCAGCTTATTTTGAATGGTGATGTCCCACATCCCCCTCTGCACTAATCTCCAAAACTCTTTACACATGCATTTGCATCTGTGGACTTTCAAGAGGGAACACGGATCGTTTAAGAACCCTCCAAAACATAGTATTGGCAATTATTTTCTTCCATTTCAAGCACAACAGAAAACCATCCCAAAATTAAAAACATTCAGTTAATTGCATGGTCTGCCTAAATGTGCAGCCTGTAAATGTCATTGCTGTTTGTAACACGTTAATGTAAAACGAGATTCAGTGTTATAACTGTCTGCCTATGGCTATGGCAAAAAGAAAACGCCTGAACATACAGGTAGCAGTGTTTTCCCAAAATTACCAATTCGCAGCTCTAGCATACAAAATGGGATTCAGCAAAAGCCTGATGCGTCAAAATGATTCCACGGATAAAATATCTTTGTTTTTAAAAGCTTTAGTAAAATTTCAAAGTAAAAAAGTTCTAACAAAAAAAAGTAGAAAATTGATAATAGCAAAAAAAAAAAAAAAGTTATCATTAAGAAAAGTTCTGTTTAAAGCTTTAAACATTCTTGTTTCATTTCTTTGTTAGCTTATTCAGTTAAATCATTTCTAAACGTTTCGGAATCATTTCAGAACATTACAAAATCACTTCTAAATGTTTTCTGAACCATTTCAAAATGTTCAGAAAACTGTATGCCTTGCCCATTTCTGTGTTGAAAATGGGTCTTTTCAATATGGCTGCCGAGCTGTGCTCTTCATTGTGTTGTTCTTGTCATCAGAGGTTAGTTAAGAGAGATGCTTCTTCATCATCAGAGGTTAGTAAGAGAGAGAGAGAATGTGGTTGAGCAAGCAGATTTATAGATTCTCTGTCCAACCCCTAGAGCCAATAGGACATCATGGTACTTAAAGGCTTCTGATATAAGCCAATTCCAAACAGTCATACTTCAGACCAAGGGGGGAATACAACATCTTAAAACCTGCCAGCCCCCGACCCCCCAAGACCATATGTTAGGTAGACTGGCTTCCTTGCAGTGGTTGAAAGACTTTAGCAGAGAAATACTCGCCAAACTGGTTTAAGGCACATCCTCCCCCAACTCTGTCGTAACATTCAAAGAGACCCATTCCTGGTGGGGGTAAACATGAATGCTTTTCACTAATGTAACACTAAACTACATTGCTTTGCCTAAATTACAAATAAAGACATACAAAATATTTATCAAGTTATATGCTAAATCTTACATCACAACATAGGTTGATCATTTTTATTAATGTCTAACACTATAAATGTTTAAGGCAGTCCATTTATCAGTTAAGACCTTTGCCTATAGGTAGCCCCCTACCTGAATGACTAGTGCAGGCATTTAAGGACATTTCTGTTAAAGTGTACATTATAAAGGGGAGTAGGGTCACCCAGGCACCCTAACACAACAAAACTTTTTTTTTTTCTTTTGTGTTCCCAAGCTGTACAAGAAGTTGCTCACAATCATCCAAAGTAATTAGTTTATCGATTTTCAGTTTACTTGTGATGATGCACCTTGTTGACAAGCACTTCATTCCTGTTTAGGCTTTATACTTCTTAGTTCTCCTTTAAATATTTACAACTTTTCTGAACATAAACTCAATTAAAATAACATATATATGTCCTTTATTGTTTGCAGCAGGAAGCATTAGCTCCATGGATTGTTGAAGGTAATGAATTATTATTATTATTAAGGACCAGATTCAACTGCTTGCAGTGGCTGTTGAGCTTACAGTGCCGCAATGGCAGCAAAAAAACAATGATGGTACAAATACTAATTTCATACTTCACTTTCATTAAAAAATGTTCAGCATAAATCTACAATTATCCTCTGCCAGGAGATGCACAATAAAAGTAGCAGTTGGCTGTGGCAGACTCCGTGTTTCAGCTGTTATCTTCTCCCGGTGGTGTCAAAGCCTATAGAAGATTGCAGAGTAAGGTTTACAGAGGAGTGCAATTTAAAAGTTGCAAATATGAACTGATGTGTTATAGCTTTTTGTAAATTTAAGATAAAATTATTTTGCTATAATAAACCCAGTGTCTATTTTGGAGCTTCATACCCATTATTCTGTCCTACCAAATAGAAATCTATGGAAACAAATCCCCTCCTCACAAAGCCATCTCATCGCTAGGTCAACAAAGAGTATGAATGTACAATAAAAGGGAAGAGCAAGCAATGTAATGTCATAATAAGCATAACTAAAATATACATATATATGGTACATGAAAGAATAAAATTTTGTAAGTTGGAAACAGCCATGCAAAGGTTATTAAACATACAGACCAAAGTGATGCTTTGAATTCATTTGAACTTCATGACTGCCTACATGCCTCAAAATGAAAACAGTGTAGAAATGCCAACAACAAAAGCATGACACAAACAATTTATACTTGGTGTTATTAAATAATTATTCAGTGTATAATGCATGTAGTAGTCCCATTTATAAATTTTGTAGAATTAGTACAGCTACTGTGGTTAGGATGTGTATACTGTCTCTCAGCTTGGTGAGGCTCTGTCAGTGCTCTGGCTATTATCTTTTTAAGATGCTTTCAGAGTGTGCAGAAGTTGGGACAGTGGCATGTTACCAAGGTCCACACTTCAAAAGTCACAGGGTTGAGTAGATCAATGATTGTGGTGATCCAGAGTTTATATTAAGATAATACACTATAATTGTACACTAAACCAATCTGTGTTTAAGTAGGTGTTTTTCCCCTTTTGCTAAACGATCTTTAAGTACCAAGACATTTCTCAGTATTTCTTCTGGCAGAGCTCAAGAAATTCTTTCTTACTGACTGAAACTGGATAATTGTTAAAATAAAAAGGCAAGAATGTATGATGAAAAGTCAAAGCAAGCAATTTAACACAATAAGTAAAAATAAAAAAGATAATGTATCAAGAAAGAATATTATTTCATAAGCAGGTTTTTATGTACAGTAGGAATGCAAAGCTTATTAAATACACAGACCTTAGTGACACTGTGAATGGTGATTAAGCTTCTTTGCTGCCTATATTGGTATTTGAAAAGAAAACCTAAAATATGTTCCAGAAAATGAGATTACACAGACCTAGATCTCATAACAAATCCCAGCTTGCTATGGCACGATTTCACACCAGTGCATTAGGCACTTCCAGAACACAGAATTTCAGTCTGTGCAAACAATCCCAGATGTATTGATTCAGATTAACGTATGCTCGATGGCAAAATTTACAAGCCCTTATGATTTGATCATTGAACAGTCGATCAACAAAGAACTACAAGTCTGAGAAACACTGGGGACAACCTTCATGCTAGCAGAGCAAGAGGTGCTGATGGCAGTGCATCGATTATGTGTGATAAGAATTTGATATACAGACTTGCATTTCATTCAGAAAGCCATCAGCCAAATGAAATACAACATAATGCAGAAGTCACATGGTAGTCTTATTCCATTAAAAACCTTGAACTGAAACTGTATTGATAAGGATATTGTATGTTGGCATCAGCTGAAGAGGGGTGAGGGACACCACAGAGGGGCTGAAGGTGGGCAGCATGTTCCACCAGTGAGTCTATTATCAGTTATACAGGCAGTCCCCGGGTTACATACGAGATAGGGCCTGTAGGTTTGTACTTGAGTTGAATTTGTATGTAAGTCGGCACAGGTACATTATTTTAATAAATGCTATTGTTGACCGACAGTAACCAAATGCTCTGCCAATGAATGATGGAGTTTCACCTCTCTCTGACCTTTTTATTATTTCTACTTTATTTTCAATGGTGATGGTTTTTCTCTTCTTTACTGTATCACCAGCATTCTTGAAGGGTGAAGACAAAAGGTTAAGATGAGCTCTTCTGCACAGCACTGTACACGTTATCACAGCAGGAAGGCACCAGTCGTCAACACGTCTTATGTACTGGCAAGAGACAACTTCCTGCTATGTGTGTACAAGCAGGCTTGCTATTGAGAATGAATGGGGGCAGCGAGGGGCAATTCATCACCAGCTCACCTCACAGTCACCTCCACTACAGTATGCTTCCTGCAGTGTTCACCCACCGAGAACGAACACAGTGAGGGCAAAGGTGGGTAGTAAATTGCCCAACCCCAATTCAACAGGTAGCCATCCGTGGCACACTTCAATGCTACCCCCACCGCCCCGTTCAGCCACAACCGGGTCACTGCTTGCAGCATTATCAGCCGTGTGTGCTGGGCGGGCAATGAAACGCCCCCCTCCACTCCATCCAGCCTGCGTTCAGTCAGGAGCAGTAGCTGCGGCGTAGTGGGCAGGCAGTGAACCATCGTCCTGCACACGAGCGATAGCTATGGCCCCGGTGACTATGGACCATGGGTTACCGCTTGCCACCTGATGAACACTACACTGCGCGAGAAGTGAAATTGTCCCCCTCCAGCCACCGCTTGCAGCATCCCCAGGCCAAAGATGACGGAGTGGCAGTTACTGAGGCGCATGCGTCACAGCTGCGTCATCGTTCGTAAGTTGTAGGTCGGATGTCCGTAACCTGGGGACTACTGTACCTGTAATTGCTTAGAAATGCAACAGTTGTTTCAATTTGATTGCCCTACCTGAACTCTGTGGAATACATCTTTGATGGTGGTTAATTCTGTCTCGGGAAGACAGCCCGTGTGTGTGCGCATGTGCATATTCACAACTTCAAAGTTAGGCACACTTTTGTGATCAGTTTGCTGATATGTGTGGCATTTGCAGTATTGTAAAAAAAAAATTGCCCTTTAAAAAAATGACCAAATGTTCAAGATTTGAATAAATTTCATCAAATATTTCTTTCTGGAACAGATAAATGCTGATCTTGTTCCTAAAAGCAGGATTAATTGGGTTATCTGCATCTTCAGCATCAAGCATCACATAATTCTGAATTAATCTGTCCCAAAAACACAGGTTTGGCTAAATCCATGTTTTTCTGGAACAGAATTAGTCAGATTTCCATAAATCCCAGTTTACTTTAACCAGATTTCACACTAATCCTGCTTTCTGGAATAGACCCCAGGTTTTGTAACCATGCAACATCTTGCACACACATGCGCATGGGAGGCAGCTAAAGGGTCTAAATGAGAGTAATTCCATGCCAGACCAGGTGGTGACGGAGTGCACTGACCTTTTTTTCACACTTTCCTGCAGACTGTTTACGGGATATTCTGCCTGGCCCTAGTGACATCATGTCCGGTGAACAACCCATGACAGAAGAGACTTCCTGTTCCAGCCCTTTTGATGACATCACGTCTGGGTCTGAACTTCTGGAAGAGGACCCTTCCGCTTCCACCCTCGATGACTGCACTTCCTTTTCTGGCCTTTAAAGCTGCCATATTTGACTAACCTAGTCAGTTCTGTTTTGGACTCTGTTCTGAGCACGTCAGTGCTAGCAATTTAACCATTTGCAGCCAGGGAATATTATATGGGTGGCTGCCCCAAACCTTTTTTATGACTCTTGTGTCTGCTTTTTTTGACAATGTATAATCTATTCAACAGTTTTGGCAGACTCCTCTTGGTTATGCTATGCCTTGTTTACATTATGTTACTTATGACCCTAACATAAGGAACTTTTTTAGCCTTTTTTTACACACATTATACCGAGTTTCCATGAAAGTAAAACTTTTAACATATACCAATATGCATAATAAATAGAAATAAAAGCCATACACAGAAATCAGAAATGTGAAAATGTAATGTGACTTGTATTCATTTCTACTAAAATGTGACTTCCATCTTTGTTAGGCGGAAGACACCATTCCTTTACTTGCATAACCTGAAAAAATGCATGTTGCATTATTTAAAAAAACAATTGTAATCCATTTTTTCTTATCTACAGTTAGGTCCATAAATATTTGGACAGAGACAACTTTTTTCTAATTTTGGTTCTGTACATTACCACAATGAATTGTAAATGAAACCACTCAGATGCAGTTGAAGTGCAGACTTTCAGCTTTAATTCAGTGGGGTGAACAAAACGATTGCATAAAAATGTGAGGCAACTAAAGCATTTTTTTAACACAATCCCTTCATTTCAGGGGCTCAAAAGTAATTGGACAATTGACTCAAAGGCTATTTCGTGGGCAGGTGTGGGCAAGTCTGTCGTTATGTTATTATCAGTTAAGCAGATAAAAGGCCTGGAGTTGATTTGAGGTGTGGTGCTTGCATGTGGAAGATTTTGCTGTGAACAGACAACATACGGTCAAAGGAGCTCTCCATGCAGGTGAAAGAAGCCATCCTTAAGCTGCGAAAACAGAAAAAGCCCATCCGAGAAATTGCTACAATATTACGAGTGGCAAAATCTACAGTTTGGTACATCCTGAGAAAGAAAACAAGCACTGGTGAACTCAGCAACGCAAAAAGACCTGGACGTCCACGGAATGGATGATCGCAGAATCATTTCCATGGTGAAAAGAAACCCCTTCACAACAGCCACCCAAGTGAACAACACTCTCCAGGTGGTAGGCATATCGATATCCAAGTCTACCATAAAGAGAAGACTGCATGAAAATAAATACAGAGGGTGCACTGCAAGGTGCAAGCCACTCATAAGCCTCAAGAATAGAAAGGCTAGATTGGACTTTGCTAAAGAACATCTAAAAAAGCCAGCACAGTTCTGGAAAAACATTCTTTGGACAGATGAAACCAAGATCAACCTCTACTAGAATGATGACAAGAAAAAAGTATGGAGAAGGCGTGGAACAGCTCATTATCCAAAGCATACCACATCATCTGTAAAACACGGTGGAGGCAGTGTGATGGCTTGGGCGTGCATGGCTGCCAGTGGCACTGGGACACTAGTGTTTATTGATGATGTGACACAGGACAGAAGCAGCCAAATGAATTCTGAGGTGTTCAGAGACGTACTGTCTGCTCAAATCCAGCTAAATGCAGTCAAATTGATTGGGTGGTGTTTCATGATACAGATGGACAATGACCCAAAACATACAGCCAAAGCAACCCAGGAGTTTATTAAAGCAAAGATGTGGAAAATTCTTGAATGGCCAAGTCAGTCACCTGATCTTAACCCAATTGAACATGCATTTCACTTGTTGAAGACTAAACTTCAGAAAGAAAGGCCCACAAACAAACAGCAACTGAAAGCCGCTGCAGTAAAGGCCTGGCAGAGCATTAAAAAGGAGGAAACCCAGTATCTGGTAATGTCCAGGAGTTCAAGACTTCAGGCTGTCATTGCCAGCAAAGGGTTTTCAACCAAGTATTAGAAATGAACATTTTATTTCCAGTTATTTAATTTGTCCAATTACTTTTGAGCCCCTGAAATGAAGGGATTGTGTTAAAGAAAATGCTTTAGTTGCCTCACATTTTTATGCAATCGTTTTGTTCACCTCACTGAATTAAAGCTGAAAGTCTGCACTTCAACTGCATCTGAGTTGTTTCATTTAAAATTCACTGTGGTAATGTACAGAACCAAAATTAGAAAAAAGTTGTCTCTGTCCAAATATTTATGGACCTAACTGTATTCTAGGTCAAAGAGCTGAAGTGCTGCCTAACACAGTGCCTATAAAATTCACTCCTTTGGAAGTTTCTACATTTTTTTGTTATTCAACTTTAAATAAAAGTGGATTTAATTTGGCTTTTTAAACATTAATCAACAGAAAATATCAAAGTGAAAACAGATTTCTGCAAAGTGACCTAAATTAATTACAAATATAACAAAAAAACATCTGATTACCTAAATGTTCAGTTACGTCAGCATTCAGTAGATACACCTTTGGCAGCCAAGACAGCCTTGAGTCAGTGTGGACAGGTCTCTGTCTATTAGCTTTGCACATCTGAACACTGCCATTTGTCTACATTCTTCTTTGCAAAACTGCTTTAGCTCTTCCAGGTAACATGGGGATCAAGTAAGCAGTCTGTTTCAAGTCCAGTCCCACATTCTTGATTAATTTGAGATCTGGAGTATCATTTGCTGTTCATTCCAGTACATTAATATTGTTGTTTTTAACCAGTTAGCATTGGCTGTATATTTGGGAATGTTGTTTGGCTAGAGAACAAATGTTTTTTGCAGACTAGTGCTGAGTGAACCCCATTGAATTTGTTTCACCTTTAGTTCAGCGAAAGCAGGGAAATGCTCCTAAACTTCGCTGAACTCCGAGAACTGCATTGACGTCAGTGTAGAAGGAGGAACACGAACTTGTTTTTGGATTAGAATGGTGCAGTGATTTTTTTACTTTGTTTCTGCGAGCTTGGAACAAATTTTCAAATTATGCTGGGATGATTATTGTGCCCAAATATGTGATATGAGCTGAGAGGCAGTGGTACTAACCACTTCGCCACCATTTCTCAAAGAACAATAAAAGCAGATGGAACTGATACTATAAACAGAACACCATAAACGGTTGTAGTGAGGGACTGGCAAGCTCCATTGTTTGAAGGCATGGCTCCAGGCACAGCAGGAGCGTCTTTTGTTCTTTCTCATGTATCGGTTCAGATGCTTTGCACTTTCTTCTTCAATCAAAAAGAAAAATTCCTTGTAAATAGGACATTCTGTGAAATAATGAAAAGACTTATTACTATCTTTTTTAATGAGGGGAGGAGTATGTGGAGGGTTCCTTTAAAGCTCGTTTCCAGTTCGTTGTTGGGCACATGGCTAATTTGCATGCTTATCATGCGGTGCTGCAGTACAGGGATCACTAGCTAAAATGGCATTTTTTCCTCTTGTGCTTGCAACAAAATTATAGCCACGTCAGCAACAATCTTATGGTAGCCAAGAGTGAAAATTCTGTGCATGGATGTTTCAGCTCTGTGATGTCTCTCTGGCCATGCAAAGCATCATAGGGCACTTAAAAAATGTTTGCTTAAGCCGGCCACACTGCATATTTTCAATAAATATTTAGTGAACAAAGTTACCAATGAACATAACACCTTTGCTTTGGCTAATGTTGCCGATAAACTCTATTGCAGAATGCATCAGATTTTCCTTCCTTTCCCTGTATTTTGCTACATTCATTTTACATTTTTCCCTCACAAGTCTCCCATTGCCTACTGCAGAGAAGCATCCCTTATGCTGACACTACCACCATGCTTCACACTGTCAAGGGTATGTTTTTGATAATGTACACTGTTCAGATAATGCTGAACATGGTGTTTAGCCTGATGGCCAAAAAACAAGAATTTAACTGTTACCAGACCATACAGCATGACTGGATCTACCATTAGTGTAACTCGCATGTGAACCCTGTGGCGATGCTTACAAAAGCATCTTTGCATATGTGACAGAAAAAAAGGCCTAATAACTGGAAAGGTCCATGTTTTCATCAGCATTTGTTATTTACAGCAATCTCCTATTTAGCACACTTGTGATCCTCACAATTATATTATCCCTATCCAAGTGTAACTACATACATTTTTCTTAAAAAAGAATCTGAGTTCTAGGCATGGATCATGGTGTACTGGTTAAGGCTGTGGCCTTCAAACCGTGAGGTTGAGGTTTCAAATCCTGCTGCTGACACTGTGTGACCTTAAACAAGTCACTTGACCTGCCTGTGTTCCATTTGGAAAACCATTCATGATACAATTGGTTACATTTCTTTTGAAGTTGCCTAGGACAAACGTGGCAGCCAAAAATGTAAATGGATGGTTGATATGAGTTAGGCATGATCAGACATGAGTTCAAACCTTGTGCTTTGTGTGGTTAGGACACACGTCTATCCAGCAGGGGGCACTAGATCCCTGGTTGGAATAACTTCTTTTGCAATTGTGGCATCTTAAGTAACTTGAACCTAAATAGAAATATTATAAAGAGGCGATATCCTTCCCTTAGTGATATGGCGGTAAGAAATCACATAAAAGAAAATAACTTTCTTTAATGACGATTTATGCAGCATAACAGACGGGAAGCCATGACAAGACCTTTGTGTACAGTCTGCCATTTTTGTCGCTGCGCTGGAAGGATTTTCAGGATCAGATGACGTTCTCTCCCATCTGTCCGTTGGCTTCAAAGGTGTACCAGGCAACGTTCCAAGGCTTTATACTCTCTTCCATGTGCAGACCCTTACTTAGGTAAAATCATGCCATTCCAAACAAGGTTGGTGCAATGGTAGCATTGCTGTTTTGCAATAAAGAAATCATGGGTTAGTGTCCTGGGTTCTCACTCTGTGAAATATTGTAAAAAGAGCTTTTTTTCATTCCACTGTGGACCGATAGCGAGTGAAGTGAGCTATTAAGGTTGGTTGGGCTGCAATTGGCGACCAAGGGAGCACACACTCCTAGTAAAAATATCCACTGTAGAAGCATCTACAGTATGTTTTGAAAACATTCCTGTGCTGCCCATGCCCAGTGCTCTCAAATATATTTGCATATTTTCAAAAAGATTCTTAGCCTTATTGAGCTGCTTATTGAGTTGCTCAAATGAAAAATACTTATGTCTGTTATTTGCAAAGAAATAACATTTTTGCAATCACAATAATTGTTACTGACCATCGTGCTGTGCAACTTTGTGCCATTGCGGCATTGCTCAGCCACTATTCCTGTGGAAAATTACATGGAATTCATGTAAGGATTTTAATTTGGTTCTTATCATGGTGTCCAGAACATAGTTAAGGTATTGTAGAAGGTCCGGGAAGGGAAGTCAGATTACCTATAGAAGTGGTCCCCAACCTTTTTGACACCAAGGACCACTTTTATAGAAGCAAATTTTTCCAGGGACCAGTGGGGGGTGGGATTTGGGGTGGGTTCGTAGGGCAGTTTTATACACAATTTACATTATATTTCTATTATTATTAAGTTATAATATCATAATAGAAATTGTACAACTTACCATAATGCAGTATCAGTGGGAGCCCTGAGCTTGTTTTCCTGCAACCAGATGATCCCATCTGGGGACGATGGAAGACAGTGACACGCGAAGTGTGTTGCTTATGTTCAGTTTACTCTGTAGTCTCGTTTTGGTTGCTGTCACCCAGAAAATGCTGCCTCACAAAGATAGGATGTTGGAAATAGAAGCAGACTTTTCAGTACTTTTGTGGCAAAATCAGGATATTCCAACTTGACTTTAATCCAAAACGTATGGAGATTTGAAGTTGTCTCAAACATACTTTTAAGGCCATCATCATTTGCAACCTCAAGCAGTTGATCCTCTTCAAGCACAGACAAAGTTGATTCACCTGGCTAATTCACAAAGGGGTCACGGATCCATTCCTTCCCATTTTGGGGGTCTTTTGTGGTTGAGAAATAATGCTCAAACTCTATTGAAAGCTGAGATAGGTGATCATACACCAGCTGGGAGAAAGAAGGCCCTGGCTTGGTTTCTTTAACAACCTCTGCTAATATTTGAACCATATCAAAAATGTTCACTCGTCGGCCCCATAAATCAAGTTTGGCTTTTAATGCAGCCACTTTATCTCCAAACTTGAACAACGGGTATCTTCTGCCTCTGCCCCACGTGCTGCTGCTCCACTGCAGATTTTCTTCCGCAGGCTCCTCCAGCACTTCTCCAGCCTGGCTGGATACTGAGTCTGCAGAGTGGGTAAAGGTGGGGTGCCCAATAGTGCCTGTATGCCTGTAGTGCAAATACAGGTAAAATTCCGTTACAACGAACTGCCAAGGACCTTGAAAATATTTTGATGTAATGAAAATTTCGGTGTAATGAGATACTGTATTTGTTGCTATAGTGCTTTCTTTAACTTGCGTCCAGGCATTTGCAATCATTTCAATAGCTTCTTTTGCATTACTTTTAATCTTCTCCTGTCTACAAGTTATGCTGACAAGAATTTTTCTCAGCATTTCCTTGTGATAATACACTTTCAGGGTGTGAATGATGCCCAAACCCAATGGCTGAAGCACTGCTGTTCAATTGGGTGGGAGGAATTCAACGCAAATATTTTCTAAATGCGGAAGCATGCTGTGGGCAGCACAGTTATCAATCAGAAGCCGAATCATCCTTTTTCCTCTTCTTCATATTGTGAGGTTTCTGAACTCTTCTGAGATCCCCCCTCAGCCAATGGGAACATCATGCTGAAGTGCATCCCAAAGGGCAATTGCTGCGTCTATGTAAGATTGTTTGTCCGTTGCTGGGGCAGGGCAACAGCAGGCTCACAGTGCTGCAGTGAAGCACCACAGAAGCAAATCCTAAAAGATTGTGGTTGCACTATAAGTTTGTGTCTTACACCCCAAAACACAAGGCCAAGTCTCAGTACTTTAGCAAAACCAGCTTTATTCAGCTTGAAACAGGAACAGCACGTTTAATTATTGTATATTGTATATATTGTGGATCTGCCACTCTCCTATAAACAGACACAGCAGTCAGACAGGGTTGTGACCAGGGGCCTCATGTATAAACAGTGTGTACGCACAGAAATGTTGCATACGAACGTTTCCACGCTCAAATCGCGATGTATAAAACCTAAACTTGGCATAAAGCCACGAACATTTCCATGGTACCTCATACCCTGGCGTACGCAAGTTCTCCGCTTGGTTCTGCAGACTGGCGGCACCCAGCGTCAAAGCAGTGCTACTGTTCCTGTGTGGTTACCCTTTCTTTCTTAGATCCACATTCCTGACGCGGCTTTATAAATACACTGAAACTAACTGCATATTGTTTATTAACTCTTTTAGGGCTAATTTTTTTTTTGTTTCTTTTCTCCCAGGGCTGAATATTTTTCCAAAAACTAACATTTTTTAAAAAAGAACACAAAGCAATTGTTTAACATATCAAATCAACAAAAAATATTTACTTTTGACAAATGTTACTGTCTTGCATGTTGTATGAGCCTGAATTCTCTATGTGTTGTTTTGATGCCTATTTTTCAATTGTCTGTTGCTGCATTTTCTAACATATATTGTTAGTGTGTACTGTAGAGAGACAAGTCACCCATTTGCCATCGTGCCATGCCACTGCCACCAAGTTTTCTGCCTGCATGAAAACCGTATTGTCACCTCTTTTCATCTTCTGAAACTTTATGAACTTTATGTATGGCATTATAGCCTGGCTCACCCCATGGGATTTGCTTCTGTTTATTACAGAAGTGAATAAAACTTTGCAGCAGCACGTACTTAAGCCACCAGGGGACAAAACACGTTTGGACCAATGCTCCCTGAAGTTATCTCACCAGTTCTGTCCCATCTCTATTTGTAATGCCACAGCGCGCTTCATCTCGTCTTTCGTTGTGGGTTTCCACTTTGAATAACGAGAATGCGATGCAAACGCAGCCCGCGATTCAAAAAAAATCTCTGCCTACCTGTTTGTCTCGTCTGACAGTAGCTGAAAAGCAGCATCAGGAGAGAGCAACCTGAAGTACAGCAGCTGGTGATCTGTCGTGTCCAAAAGCAAGCCATGCCGTCTTGTAAACTCCGGTAGCCATATCGGCTCTCAACGGATCAATGTATGTGTATTTATCCCATGCGAACCTTGCCGTAGATGCATCGGCTGCGCGAAGGCACTCAACTGGCAGCAGATCCGCTCGCGCGGCATCGGCTGGTGTCTGATCAGCTGATGCCTGCTTCTAACTCTCTTGCTCGATCTCCTGATCACTGCCAATAAAGTCCGATTCTGAAAAATCAAGAGTCCGACTCCGGTAATGCGCAAAACAACGTCTGCCAAGTGTTTTCTTTTCTGCACTTGCTTCGCTGCCTTTTCACATGTCGGTGCCATCTTGCCATTGTTTACATTTCGCAACTCACGCACACGCAATGTTTATTTGCCGAGTCAACGAGTCTAGCATTCCTCCAAGCACAGAGGGAATGCCTGTGACGTGACAGTGAGATTTGTCGCCATTAACAGCTGATTGTCGCCCTTTATCCCTGGATGTCGACTTTTGTCGACATTCGCCTTCAACCCCTCCTGTCGACAAAAGTCGACATCCGCCCTAAAAGGGTTAATGTAATGCATCTGATTGTAATTAACCTGTAACAACATAATGGTCTCAAACCACTTACACCTGAACACCAGCAAAACCAAGGAGCTGGTGGTGGATTTTAGGAGGACCAGGCCCCTCATGGACCCCGTGATCATCAGAGGTGACTGTGTGCAGGGTGCAGACCTATAAATAGCTGGGAGTGCAGCTGGATGATAAATTGGACTGGACTGCCAATACTGATGCTCTGTGTAAGAAAGGACAGAGCCGACTATACTTCCTTAGAAGGCTGGCATCCTTTAACATCTGCAATAAGATGCTGCAGATGTTCTATTAGACGGTTGTGGTGAGCGCCCTCTTCTATGCGGTGGTGTTCTAGGGAGGCAGCATAAAGAAGAGGGACGCCTCACGCCTGGACAAACTGGTGAGGAAGGCAGGCTTTATTGTAGGCATGGAGCTGGACATTTTGACATCCGTGGCAGAGCGACGGGCGCTGAGCAGTCTCCTGTCAATCATGGAGAATCCACTGCATCCACTAAACAGTATCATCTCCAGACAGAGGAGCAGCTTCAGCGACAGACTGCTGTCACTTTCCTGCTCCACTGACAGACTGAGGAGATCGTTCCTCCCCCACACTATGCGACTCTTCAATTCAATTCACCCTGGGAGGTAAACGTTAACATTATTCAAAGTTATTCTCTGTCTGTATACCTGCATTGTTATCACTCTTTAATTTAATACTTTCTTTATCAGTATGCTGCTGCTGGAGTATGTGAATTTCCCCTTGGGATTAATAATATTTATTATTATGTGTACAAAGCACAATGTAACTCTTATGTGTTTCGTTACAAGGTTCTCATAATTACAAGTTGTCATATTGTTTATTTTTCTCTGTAATGTACCTACCTGAAATAAAGCTTAAAAAAGGTAGTTTTCACCATTTCTGTAACAACAAAAAAATTATATATATACAGTATATATATATATATATATATATATATATACTGTATATATGTAAATATACATTCACGTATATATTATAATTGTTTTCAGCCATTAGTAGCACTACAGCTTTTTTGCTGTTAAAATACACATTTACTATATTTATACAGGTGTGTTTTTTCTTTATTGTAACAATTAGACATTCATGAGTTGTAGTTATAAATATGGATTACCATTTCAATTTAGTACATGTTTCTAACAAAACCTATACTGTATGACACAAAGCATCAAATACTAAACACAGTAAAAATATTTAAAAAGCTGCAAATATATTAAATGTTCATAAGGTGTCTATCAAGAAGACACAAGACTAACATACTTAACAGGTTTATAAGTAAAATACACCTTTTGCTGTTAAACTAACGATCTTGATGTTTACTAATCAGCAATATCAAATTTATCACTGCACTTAAATCTATCTATCAATCAATCTATCTATCTATCTATCTATCTATCTATCTATCTATCTATCTATCTATCTATCTATCTATCTATTCTTGCTGGGCTGGCGCGACACTGGTAGGATAGATAGATCGAATAATTAAACACGTACTACGAAGATATTTCAATGTTCCTTAAACGTTTTGAAGAATCGTTGTTCTAAGCTTACAGATGGCTTAACGTCTATTACAGAGCTGATTGTGTGGCGACTGGGTATTTGGAGAAAGAAAAGTAAGGACAAGAATGGGAGGTTAGTATGTTTGAAAGAGACAGTATTGCTGCGATAAATTATTTCATTGAAGGTCGCGCATGGCGCAGCAAGCATCTTGCGTGAGACATGAACAAGCACTGCGCCACCGTGTTCCCATGTTTAATAACATGCTTTCATTCCTATCATCATGAAAAAGATATCCTGTATACATCTCAGTATTTTAATTATTCAGAGAGCTGTAATATTACAAATGTAATGGATTCTGTGTTCTGTTGGAGAAAGAGAAAGCCAGTTTAAGAAGCAGGCAGTGATTCACACACATAGAACACATAGAAGATCAAATACAGAACAAAGCATTTAACATGCTACTTTAGTTACGATGGGATTTGAGAAACTAGTAAATTAAATGATTTTAAGATGAAGTTTATGATGTTCTACTTTAATGGCAAAATAAACTATGTGATTAAAGTGGAAATTTCGAGATTAAAGTTGACATTTCATGCTTTTTTCCCCACTGTGCGCCTATTTTTTTTGTCTGTACCCTACTAAGCTTTCATATGACACTCAAACGGTGGGCTACGGCTCGCCTTTTCATGGCAAGTTTGATATGTGATTTCTTTTTTATTTCGGGCACTGTGCGACTTTGTGAGCTTGAGCTTTCGAGTTTCTCCGACACTCTGTCACTCGATCAACTTCCTTTTGTTGATTATACCACTGTTTAAACCAACAAATAGTACGTTTTTCCTTGCCTCCACTTGGTATTCGCTGGAATTCTTATATTTTCCCCCACGCTTTTCCCATTGCCTTTTCACAGAAGGCTGAGTTTAAGGGCTATTAATATCGATGATTTGCATATTCAAAGAGGTGTAATTCTGGGAGGAGTTGGGGTGGGACAGCAGGCGCGTGCACATGCGTTACTTTTCACGCTGATCGGGATTTATGTAGCAGAAGAACGTGGAAGTTTGCGTACACACAGATTCCTGCATCTGGATTTTTCTGTGCGTACGCACATTCCCGCTTTTCTGCTTACGCCATGTTATAGTGTGAGTTCTACGCATGGCGTTATACATGAGGCCCCAGGTTAGTGGCCAAGTAATACTGTTCCCTGTATTTACAACGTTCCTTGCATCATCTATCGAGATCTTTTCTGTTTACTTTGGTGAAGAGCCGCCCCAGAGCTGTGAGCCTACTGTTTCCCCAGCAATGGATAAACAATCTTCCACAGATGCAATGATCGCACTTCAGCATGTTTTCCAGTTGGGGGAGGTCCCAAGAGAGTTTAGAAACCTCACATTTTCTTGAATGAGTGCTGCATTAATAGGAATGTTTCTTGAACGAGGATCAGTGAACCACATAAAAACCGTTTTTTCGGCGTCTTCAAATGCTGCTGTTCATATACATTTGCAACCTGTGATTTTTCTTCTTTTTTTGCTTGGTCTTTCAAGAAGTTTGCAGTGTCGATGGCGAAATTCCAAATTCACTGGCAACATCTTTTTTCTTTTTTGCCGCAATTGAGAGCTGCAAAAGTTTAAAGTATTTTTTTCTAATATGACTGTTATCGTTTATTCGTGTCTGCTGTTTCTATAGGAGGGTGACAATGAGTTAAATTGAATTAAAGTGTTAAAAAGTGTTGACAAGCAATAAGCAAAAGGTATCACTGAAAATCACAGAAAACAAAAACAGCAAAAAAAACAGTATGATAAAACAGTATGATCAAAGTTCGAAGAAAGAAATTTTTTTTTTTTTTTTTTTTTTTTTTTACAATGTTTCTGTTTGGGGATCGTTGTGCAAATGTGCACAACTGAGCTTCGACCACAGAACTAACTGCTCTGTGAATGATTCATTCAAGCATTTCAAGGTCACTTCGTTGTAATGAAAGTATCCGCTGAATGTGCTTCGTAGTTTCCTTCCTTTGATATTTAGATTAAGAGTACCCCTTTTCTATTACAGGGGTATCTGTTCATCATTCCATATTTTTGGACAAAGGGAGAAGTGTATCAATGAACATTTCAATTACTATATTGTACTTGTTTTTGAGCTTCTTGGAAATATCATAGAATTTCTTTAGATTTTCTTTTCTCAGCCTGATCTGACTTCTAGCTCTTAATGTATTTTCCACTTTACCACTTTGTTTTTTCAGCATATTTTTCCTGTGCTTTGAGTTTAGTTGATGTTACCCTGCTGTTATTGACTTATGTTTTATTCTGTTTTGTAGCTTCACCATTTTGTGCATTTTCACAGTCCAATACAATCCCTGTTTACTTAAAACTTCATTGATTTTTTTATCAGATCAGATCATTTTATTAAAGTGCCCCATTAGGATGCTAATATGTTTTGCAGGGTAGTTTTCTGTGTATTTTGTCACCTATTATAAAACCAAGCTTGATCTGAAAGCATAACTGACACTACTTGTGATGTTGTGCATTTTCTTCTTCTTCATGCCTAGAATACATATTAAATTCCCCTGTTTATAGTTAGAACAGGTCCTAATTTTGTCCAATGGATTTCACTATTTTTAAAAATGGTAAGATTACTTTCCTCCATTTCTTTAACAACTTGTGCTGTCTTTCCTAATTTTGATACTAATCTCTATTTCCGATAGGAAGACAGTAAATCAATCTAATGGCTTTTGCAGTTGAGCAAAGATCTTTCTTCCATCAGAGTTCTTGATAATACTAAATCTGAATTCCTGCTGGTGTTTATCTAGCAAACAGGCATCTATGGGGTGGGTTTACTAGCACTACGTCCAAACCAATTCCTTACTCGTCCAGGTTTGGGACTAGTCATTACAGAGTTTTGCTGAGGAGAGACATGCTGATGTTAACTTTGCAAATGACGGATGCAGCTGAGAGTTTCCGAGAGTTTTTTTGTTTTCTGGGGTGTGAGAGTTAATTAAAAATACTTTTTCCTCCTATAAACTTGGGTTTTGGTTGCTGCTAAGGAAATGTGAAGGAATTTTTAATGCTTTTTTACCCTTTTGAAGGGTTTTTGATTTGTTTTCGCTCGTACAAGAGCATAAGCAGCTGGGTGTTTGGGTGTGTGCTTGGAAAAGTTACTTGTTACGTGTACTTGTTATTTGTATTTGAATTAGCCTTGAAGATGCAGAGCAGAAAGCAGCAGTAGCTGATATTGGTATCTGTAAGTAGGTAACTGGGTGGTAGCAATAAATGGTTAATAAGTAACGGAAACAATGATTCCTTAGTTCCCTAGGCCAAGGCTAGCTTCAAAGCAATAAAGGGGAAGGCACAGCAATGCAAAGGTTAGCAGCCCAAGGGGCTGTAGGAGCAGATAAGACAGTTAGAAATTAACTAGTAGCACATATTCACTAAGCAAGTTGTATTTATTTTTTATTTTATATTGAACAGTTCTTAGTAGTCTGGAGGTAGAGAAGTTAAGTGGGTGACATTGTAAGGGTTCATTAATACAGGGAATACAAACAGTGTGAGTGGAGAGCTTTTAAGTAAGGAATAAAAGGAATGCAAAGTTAGGAGAACAGACAGAGAAAAGTAAACATTGTAGAAGGACAAAAAGCAGGCTGTTGAGAGGGAGAATATTATAGGAGCTTAAGGGGTCAGAAGGTGTAAAATAGCTATAGCAGTTCTATAATCTAAATTCTTTGGCTTAATTTTTTTAGTTTTACCATTTAAGTTAAATATTTTAATTTTAATTTTAAAAAAAATTAAGGCAGTTTTAGTAACCTTAAATCAAATTTTAATAATGAGGCCAGTGCAATGCAAGTCCTGTTGGATGTTGGACTCTTTAGATGATGGCTTGGAGGAGCCAGTAGTCTATGAGGACTACATTGCAGGAGACGCAAAAACATGAGCCCAGGATCTCTGAACTGGAGGAGTTGGCTGGTCTGTGCTGTAGTAGAGAATTGGCAGATCTTGCCTAGGTGTCCTTTAGAGAGATAGTGTACACCCATAAGGCAGCGCGGGAGGAGATGGGTGTGGGTCACGGTCACAAGGCATATGGTAAACGGTGCACACTGTCCGGGGGCATCAACCCCAGAATAAGAAGTGTCAAACTCTTTTCAGGCCCTTATGGAGCTGGACGGTGTCTCTGATGATTCTGAGGTGGTAGGCAGGGATGAGAGCTGCAACAGGCCACCTCAAAACCAGTTCCCAGAAAGAGAGAAGTAGTGATAGTTGGGGACTCAATCATTACAGAGATTGAAGTGCATGTTTGCTCCAGAGACAGAGAGTCCTCCCATAGTGTGTTGACTTCTGGGTGCATGAGTGGGAGACCTCCCTGGAAGGGTGGATAGGCTCTTGGCCAGAGTGGGAGTGGATCCAGTTGTCATTGTCTATCTTAGAACAAATGACATGCATAAGGGTAGCCTGTAAGTTCTGCAAACCAATTTCAAAGAGTTAGGTGACAGACTGAGGAGCTGAACTGACAAGGTGGTATTCCCTGAAGTTCTGTCTGTGCCATGCTAAAGGCCAGGTAAAATTGAGGAGATTAGAAGGCTTAATGTGTGGCAGATCTTGGTGCAGGGTAGAAGGGTATATATAGATTAATGGGGCATTGGGACCTGACCTACTCCACTGTGATGGGTTACATCTGAACCAGAGGGGCATCAATGTATTGGGGAGGCGTATGAATAGGTTAGTTGAGGACTGTTTAAACCTGGGAATGGGGGTTTGTTAGGGAGTTTAGGACATGCCGGGTTTAGAACTATACATGGAGGAACAAACTACCGTGTTGAAATAAAAATGCATAGTAATGTAAATTCTAACCCAGCGTTTCAGTGTAGCTTACCTTAATGCTAGAAGTATCACAAATAAGTGAGTTGGAGTTGTATGTAACAGAGCATAATTATGATTTTATAGCAATAATGGAAACCTGGCTAAATAACAAAGATGAGGATGAGTATAACATAGAGGGATACACATTTTTTAGGAAGGATAGACAGAACCAAAAAGGAGGTAGAGTTGCTGTTTATGTTAAACAGAATTTAAATTCAAGTCCTCTTCATTTGAACAATGAGCCCCATCATAGTGAGGATATGTGGCTTTGTCTGGAAAGCATCAGGAAAAGAGGCCTTATTTTAGGAGTGTGTTACAGACCACCCAATGCAGACAGTAATTTCAACACGCAACCTTTCAGTAATATTAAAAAGGTAAGTTTACAGGGGGATATTACAGTCATATGGAACTTTAACTATCCGAATATTAACTAGGATAACCTGGCAAATGGTGGAGCAGAAGAGCAGGAGTTTTTAAAAGTAGTCAGTGACTGTTTTTTTAACTCAGTATGTTAAAGCAACAACACAGGATGAAGTCTGTCTGGATTTAGTATTTTGTAATAATCAGGATGGAATTGATGGTGTAGATGTGATTGAACCACTAGGGTCAAGTGACCATAATATAATACACTTCTCAGTGTTTTGCAGATGCAAATACTAAAATTGTTACGTTTAACCAGATGCGGCAAAGTCTAAGGATGATAGACTGGCATAACTTTTTAAGTGTGGAGATAGTCAAGCAGCAGTGGAACAGGTTTAAAAATGTTTTACATGTAATGCAGGACAGGTACATACCTATACAGTGGGACCTCGGTTCATGACCATAATTCATTCCAAAACTCTGGTCATAAACTGATTTGGTCGTGAACCGAAGCAATCGGATTGTATGTAAATACAATTAATCCGGTCCAGACCATACGAACTGTATGTAAATATATTTTTTTTAAGTTTTTAAGCACAAATATAGTTAATTAAACCATAGAATGCACAGTGTAACAGTAAACTAAATGTAAAAACATTGAATAACACTGAGAAAACCTTGAACAACAGAGAAAACTAACATTGCAAGAGTTTGCACTATACTGTAGCCTTATGACCCAATCGCTGTAAACACTTTTTTTTTTTTTTTTTTTTTGAGTTTTAAGCACAGGGAAAAAAAGGAACATTTGAACAAATCCGAACTTTATTTAAAAGCCAACCATAAACCACCAAGAATGTAACATTGCAGCAGTTCGCGCTATAGCCTTACAACCCGATCGCTGTGTAAACTTTTTTTTAAAGAGTTTTAAGCACAGGGAAAAAAAAATGAACATTTGAAAAATCAGAAATTTAATAAACAACCAAGAAAAGTAACATTGCAACCAATTCACACTACGAACTGAAAAATGAACATTTGAAAAATCCGTAATACAAAAACTAAGCACAGGGAAAAAAAGGAACATTTGAACAAATCCGAACTTTATTTAAAAGCCAACCATAAACCACCAAGAAAACTAACCTTGCATGAGTCGAGTTCTGGCATGAAGTGAGGAGGAACTGAGTGGAGAACAATCCGGTCTCGTTGCGGGATGTAGCCATCATCCTCCACTAATTTTGTGAAATTTTTCACGAATTCTTTCGCAGCTTCGGCGTCAGAACTAGCAGCCTCTCCATGCCTTACCACACTATGAATGCCACTTCTCTTGCGAGACTTTTCAAACCATCCTCTACTGGCTTTAGATTCCTCACTTTGGCCACTCGTAGAAGGATAGTTTTGCAGCAAATTGCCATGAATCTTCCTGGCTTTCTCGCATAACATCGCCTCGCTTACGCTATCCCCTGCAAGTTGGTTCCCGTTCAGCCACACTAGCAACAGTTTTTCCACCTCTTCCAGCATTTGAGGCCTCTGCCTGGTTAACGCTGTAACTCCTTTTGCAACATCAACTGCTTTAATAGATTCTTTCTGCTTTACAATAGTCGAAATCATAGATTTTGACTTCTTGTACTTGGCAGCAAGATCAGTAACACGAACACCACGCTCATACTTTTCAATAATTTCTTTCTTTACTTCGATTTCAATTTTCTGCAAAACTTTCTTCTCATCACTCTTCACTTGCTTAAAAGCCATGGTTAACTGCAAAAGCACACAAAATACTGTAGAGCACAAAGAGTTCAAAGGTAAAGCACGCACGTCTGACTGAGAACAATGAACTGGGAGAGGCTGAACACGTGCTTAAATACAGTAATCGGCGCGTACGAACCGGAAAGGAAACAAAATAGAGCACAAAGAGTTCACAGCGAAAGCACGCACGCACGTTCAAGCACGCACGTCTGACCGAGAACAATGCAACACGTGCGGAAATCATCGGCGCACACAAACTGAAAGGGAAACTGGCTTGTTCGTATACCGAGTGTGTGGTCGTGAACCAAGGCAAAAGTTTGGCAAACTTTTTGGTCGTAAACCGATTTGCACGTGTACCGAGATGTTCATGAACCGAGGTTCCACTGTATTTGGAATTAATAGGAAATTTAATTAAAAAAAAAACTCCCCAGTGGGTTGACAAACATTTAAAAAAAGAAGCTGCAAAGGAAAAAAAAAACAGCTGTATAAGGCATATGAGACTAATAAGTGAATTGTAGGGCATATGAGAACATGAGGGCAACTATTAAGAAGGATATTAGGAAGGCTAAAAGACAGTTGGAGATTAATATAGCAGATAAGGTGAAAGATGACCCAAAAAGATTCTTTCAGTATTTTAGTAGTAAAAGAACTGTCAAAGTGGAAGTGAAGTGCATCAGGAATAGTAAAAGAGAATTAAAAGATGCAGACTGAAATAGCGGACTCTCTAAACTTGCATTTTTCTGAGGTCTTCAAAAGTGAGGAAGCAGATAGCCTCCCAGCAGTGAATGGGACTACTTAGGAGGTTGTGATTTAGAAATTGTACAGGGAGTAGTACTGCTCAGATTAAAAATGCTGAAATCAAACAAATCACCAGGACCAACTAATATTTACACTCAAGTTCTTAAGGAGGCTAATCAGTACATATACAAAACACTTGACACATATTTTTAGGAAGTCACTGCGAAGTGGGGAGATTCCGAAGGACTGGAAAATGGCAAAAATTGACCGGGCAGATACAAGCAAGTATAGGCCAGTAAGCTTAATGTGCATCACAGGAAAATTAATGGAAGAAATTATTAAGGATAAGATTGAGAAGCACATGGCAAGTACAGGAGTTTTTCTGAATAGTCAGTATGGGTTCAGAAGAGGAAGGTTGTGTTTCTCAGTATGGAATTCTATGAGGAAGCAACAAAAGGATATGATCAAAGTGGAGCATATGATATTATTTATCTTGATTTTCAGAAAACATTTGATAAAGTACCACATAAGAGGCTGGGCATCAAACTATAAGAAGTGGGAGTTCAGGGTGATGTTCATAGATGGGTGCAGAATTGGCTCAGACACAGTAAGCAGAGGGTAATGGTGCAAGGAACCTTATCAGAATTGGCTGATGGTAAGAGTGGTGTTTCACAGGGGTCATTGCTATTTTAATATATATATATATATATATATATATATATATATATATATAACAAGCTGATACCAAGATAGGTGGATTGGCGTATAATTTGGAATCTCTTAAATCATTGTAGAAGGAATTGGACAGCATACAGGCTTGGGCAGTTGAAATTTAATGTCAGTAAATGTAAGGAATTACACATAAGAAGTAAAATGTTAGGTTTGAATACACAATGTGAGGTATGAAAATCGAGAGTACACCTTATGAGAAGGATTTAGAATGGAGTCCACGCTATCAACTTGCAGGCAGTGTTCAGAAGCCATTAAGATGGCAAACAGAATGTTAGGTTATATATCACGGTGTGCAGAGTACAAGTCCAAGGAGGTTATGCTCAAGCTTTGTAATGCACTGGTGGGGCCTCATCTGGAGTTCTTTGTGCAGTTTTGGTCTCCAGGCTACAAAAAGGACATAGCAGTGTTAGAAAAGGTCCAGGGAAGAGTGACTAGGCTGATTCCAGGATTACATGGGATGAATTATGAGAAAAGATTATAAGAGCTGAGCCTTTTCAATTTAAGCAAAAGAAGATTAAGAAGTGACATGACTTAAGTGTTTAAAATTATGAATGGAATTAGTACTGTGGATTGAGACTGTTACTTTAAAATGAGTTCATACAATGAGTTGTAAGATTAAAACTTACAAACATTCTAAGCAATCAGTCCGTTTATAGTACCAACTATAATAGCAAGGATAATGTAAATAATAAGGTGGAAAGATTTAATACTAAAGTGAGAGCTGCTGTTGACATAGTTGCACCTGTAAAGACAGTTAAAAAATCTTCTAGCATTGTTATACCATGGAAGACCCAGAGTGTCTGATTTAAAGAGAACATGCCGTAGAGCTGAGCGTAAATGGAGGAAGACTAAACTAACTGTACACTATGAAATATTAAAAGTTAAAATAACAGAATACAATAACACAGTCCATCTTGAGAGGCGCTGCTATTTCTCTAAGATTATAAATAACAATGCTAGTAATCCCAGAGTCTTATTCTCAACGATTGATCGTCTGTTAAACCCAGGTAACTCAAAGGAATGCCTCCTAAGTACTTCCAGTTAAACCTGTGAGGCTATTGCTGTATGTTTCAATCAAAAAATTAATGATATTAGAAATAACAAAGTATATCTCCCCAACACTGAGGATCCTCCTAAACCCCAGTATTCCGTTATAAACAAATTAAACTCTTTCACTAGAATAGATTTACCTGATCTACATAAAATAATTTCTCAACTGAAACCCTCCACCTGCATCCTTGACCCAATACCAACAAATTTTTTCAAAGAAGTATCTGGCGTGCTAATTGATAATATTCTTGACATAGTAAATTCGCCATTAGATACGGGGGTCTTCCCAGACTGTCTTAAGACTGCTGTAGTTAAACCCCTACTTAATAAAAATAATCTTGACCCCTCTGCTCTTGAAAATTTTAGACCCATCTCTAACCTGCCTTTCTTAAGTAAAATTCTAGAGAAGGCAGTCATTATGCAGTTAAATGAGCACCTCAATAAACATGCTATTCTTGATAAATTTCAGTCAGGTTTTAGAACAAATCACAGCACAGAAACTGCACTTGTTAAAGTAGTCAATGACTTGCGGGTAAATGCAGACAGAGGCCATTTATCTGTTCTCATCCTCTTAGATCTGAGTGCCACATTTGACACCATTGATCATAATATTCTTAGAAATCGCCTTAGTCAATGGGTGGGCCTCTCTGGCAGTGTCTTAAATTGGTTTGAATCCTACCTGGCAGGGAGAAAATTCTTTGTTAGTTGTGGTAATTACAGCTCAAAGACACATGATATCCTATATGGTGTTCCACAAGGCTCTATCCTGGGTCCGCTGCTCTTCTCAATCTACATGCTTCCGTTAGGTCAGATTATCTCAGGGCACAACGTGAGCTACCAAAGCTGTGCTGATGACACACAGCTGTATTTATCAATAGCACCTGATTACCCCGATTCTCTGGATTCACTAACACAATGTCTGACTTGTATTTCAGAATGGATGAATAGTAACTTTCTCAAGCTAAATAAAGAGAAAACTGAAATTTTAGTGATTGGCAATAATGGATACAATGAGGCTATTAGAAATAAACTGGATACATTAGGATTAAAAGTCAAGACGGAGGTAAAAAGCTTAGGGGTAACTGTTGACTGTAATCTGAATTTTAAATCGCATATTAATCAGATCACTAGGACAGCATTTTTTCACTTAAGAAACATAGCAAAAGTTAGACCTCTTATATCATTGAAAGATGCTGAGAAATTAGTTCACGCGTTTGTTTTCAGTCGACTAGATTACTGTAACGCACTCCTCTCAGGACTACCCAATAAAGACATAAATCGTTTGCAACTAGTGCAGAATGCAGCCGCTAGAATCCTAACCAGGAAAAGAAAATCAGAGCACATTTCTCCAGTTTTGATGTCACTACACTGGTTACCTGTGTCATTCTAGATTGACTTTAAAATTCTGCTTATGGTTTATAAAGCCTTAAATAATCTCCATCCATTTTCCAACCTGCTATATTCCTAACTACAGGGTCACGGGGGTCTGCTGGAGCCAATCCCAGCCAACACAGGGCAGGAACCAATCCCGGGCAGAGTGCCAACCCACCGCAGGACACACACAAACACACACTAGGGCCAGTTTAGAATCGCCAAACCACCTAACCTGCATGTCTTTGGACTGTGGGAGGAAACCGGAGTGCCTGGAGGAAACCCATGCAGACACGGGGAGAACATGCAAACTCCACGCAGGGAGGACCCGGGAAGCGAACCCAGGTCCCCAGATCTCCCAACTGTGAGGCAGCAGCGCTACCCACTGCGCCACCGTGCCGCCCTTAAATAATCTCGCCCCATCTTATATATCGGAATGTCTGACATCTTATATTCAAAATCATAACCTCAGATCCTCAAATGAATGTCTCCTTAGAATTCCAAGAGCAAAACTTAAAAGAAGTGGTGAGGCGGCCTTCTGCTGTTATGCACCTAAAATCTGGAATAGCCTGCCAATAGGAATTCGCCAGGCTAATACATTGTAGCACTTTAAAAAACTGCTGAACACACATTATTTTAACATGGCCTTCTCATAACTTCACTGTAATTTAATCCTGATACTCTGTATATCCAATTCATTATAATAACCATTCATGGTGGCTCTAAAATCTGTACTAACCCTTACTCTCTCTTCTGTTTCCTTTTCCGGTGTCCTTTTGGTGGTGGTGCATCTACTCAAAGAACCATGATGTTCCAACAGTGATGGATTAAAAGCCAGAAGTCTGCATGACCATCATCATCAAGTCCTTCCATGAGAACCCTAAATACAAAGAGGACTATTTCATTTATGTTAGGTAGAATACCCAGAGGGGACTGGGCGGTCTCGTGGCCTGGAACCCCTGCAGATTTTATTTTTTTCTCCAGCCATCTGGAGTTTTTTTTTTTGTTTTTTCTGTCCCCCCTGGCCATCGGACCTTACTCTTTTCCTATGTTAACTAATTTTGTCTTATTTTAATTTCTTATTTTGTCTTTTATTTTTATTTTATTTTCTTCATTATGTAAAGCACTTTGAGCTACTTTTTTGTATGAAAATGTGCTATATAAATAAATGTTGTTGTTGTTGTTCATCAAGAACATGGGGACACAGTTGGAAACTTGTTAAGGGTAAATTTCGTGCAAACATTAGGAAGTTTTTCTTTACACAGAGAACCATAGACACTTGGAATAAGCTACCAAGTAGTGTGCTAGATAGTAAGACTTAAGGGACTTTCAAAACTAGACTTGATGTTTTTTAGAAGAATTAAGTGGATAGCTGGCGAGCTTTGTTGGGCTGAATGGCCTGTTCTTATCTGGATTATTCTAATGTATATCCATTAAGGTGTTGTTCATTATAAACAAAATGTATGGATATTTCTGTTGCAGTTTTTAATCTCTTCTGCAGTTCAACAAAGTTTGTAACCTTTTCCCTTTACACCCTTCTAGTTGTTTTACTCTGACAGTTTCCATGTCTGCAAAAGACTTTGAAATTGACGTACTTAATTTGTTTATTTGTTGCTGTTTGTTATAAAAGCTATAATTACTGAAGATGTTGAAACTTAACCATTTTGAACACATTTCTTTTTTTTTTACTATGTTGCAAATATTCATTGCCTACTTTCCTACTAAGTGATAAGTTATAATACACAATAAATACAACAGGTAATCAGTTCCAGTATTAGAATTATGGCCACAAGGTTGTTACCAAAATTCTGCTCAATTAGCACTTTCTGGCCTTGTTCTAATTACAATCAGAATATTGAAAAATGTCTTCTGTGTGGTGTGGAAGACATCATCTTAAAGAAATAGCATACAGGCTTAATAAATGTCAGAAACCTGTTCAAGCATAGCGGGAAACCAGATAAAAGTCAAGTGAACAACAAAATGTACACTGAAATATAAGAATTGGTTAAGGAAAAATACTGAGATGGTGAAGTAAATGTACCAGAAGAAAGGTTGATGTAATATACAAAATGCACTGAAGAATGATGAAGTGATGACTAAGAAATCAGCAGAAGTCCTATAAACGAGAATGGACAATTGCTATATGATTACATATTGCCTGACGAAGGGGCCTAAGTTGCCTTGAAAGCTTGCATATTGTAATCTTTTTAGTTAGCCAATAAAAGGTGTCATTTTGCTTGACTTTCACTACATTCATAATGGCTAACACGGTACAACACCCAAGTACTATATGCACAGAAATTTTAAGGGTGGTGATGCAACTCAAACGTTTAAAAAGAAGAACCAGAATATAATATAATAGACTTTTATTTTACATAAAACATTTGGGTGTAAACCAATGAACCAACCAGAGTAAAATGTATGCATTGATTGACACTGTATGTAAATTCAGTAGTTTATAAAATGAACCTCTATTCTTTGTTTTCTTTGACCATTCTGACCAGACTGCTTTTGAAGAATGCTCCCTCTAAGGCATTTTGCTGAGGTGTAATTAAAAGAAACAATGAACAGCTTTTCTCCTGCCTGATTACTGAATTGTCCTGTTAAAGGATGTTTCTTTCTTTAATAAGATGTTAAATTTCTACCACAGTGGTTGCTTTATTGGTGATGCTGAGTTTTTCAATGAGCTGTCACAAGGGGACCTTTAAAGATGGAAAACATATAGGACAGAAAAAGGGCAGTTCAGTTGTGCAGACAAATTGCAGTGGGGAAGCTTTTGTTCGGTTGTGTTCAGATAGACAATATACTGAGTTAATTCTCTTTTCTTATACCTCAACTGAAACCAAATGAGTTTCTTTTGCTTTCCTTTCTTGTTCCTTTTCTTATTTTTTTTTACATATTTTTATAGGAACTGTATCTCATCTAAAGCAAAATAAAGCGGCAGCTGTCATGCAGGTTTTATTCCTTTTCTTCCTGTGATGTTGCATGTTGATGCATGTGACTATACCCACCTCTTCATAGAGACACATTAGCCAAGCCATTGAGTGGTTTTGCAGAGGCAAAAGCAAACACCAAAGTAAATATGGAATAAATTATTTTAAAAAATCTATAAAACAGCCAAGAACATGTGATCTTCTCCCTCAGAATTTTGATAGGATGCAAATTAGTTATTAAGGAAATGTTTAAGTAAGCAAGCCCAACGATTTTACACCTTTTTAAGTAGTAAAGCTTCATGATGAAATGAACTAATCCAACTTTCTTCAGAGTGATGTGAGGCAAATAGCTACTAATAAAGTCTTGTTACCTTGACCACTTTTACCATTATTAATTTACAGTGTTCCTTTTCATGTTCAATACACTGCACTACTGTACAGATAACTGTTTTAATCTTTTCGTGCAGAATAAATGTTAAATGTAATATGACATCGAACAGATCACAGTTTGTGAGACTCAAAGACTGTGTTTTTGATATCAATGTGAGCACCACAAAGAATAGTCCTGTCTCCTTTTCTATGCACTCTGTACACCTCTGACTATAAATATAATACCAGGTCATGTCACTTGCATAAATTCTTGGATGATTTTGTTGTTAAAGGGTGTTTAGATAAGGGAATGAGACAGAGAAAACGAGTCAAGTGGAAAAGTTTGTTTCTTTGTGCAAAGAGAACTGCTTGTACCTTACTATCAGCAAAACCAAGGAACTGGTTATTGACTTTTGTCACACCAAGGAGCTTTATGTCTGGTCATCATTCAGGGAGTGGATGTAGAGGTGATGCACTCCTACAAGTTTTTATGGGTCCACATCAATGATAGGTTGGACTGGTCCCGGAATACAGAGGAACTATATAAGGAAGGGCAGAACAGGCTTTTCTTCTTTAGATGTCTGCATTTCTTTAATTTGGGAAGTGACATCCTTTATATCTTCTACAACTCTGTGATGGCCAGTGCAATATTCTACTCTGTGGTGAGTTGATCTGGGAACATCACTTCAAAACAGGCCCATCAAATCAACAAGTTAATTAAAACAGCAGGTTCAGTTATGGCACACACTCTGGACCCCAAGGAGGTAGTAGCTAGGGAGAAAATTAAAACAAAACTGAGTGCCATTATGAACAATGCAGCACATCCATGCTCTGATGAACTAACACTGAGTACTTCCAGCCAACAAATTATTGAGCAAAAGTGTGTCAAGAAATGCTACTGGGGCTCCTTTATACCAACAGCAACACATCTGTATAACATCTCACTGTGACTGCTAAGTCAAAAGTTTTCTTTCTTTTTAAATTTTTCTTTTTTGTCATTCTGGTGTGTTTTCAGACAATAGAGTATTTATATTAATTTATCTATCTATTTATGTACTTATGATCTTCTGTAAAATGACAAATTTCTCCCTGGTGACAAATAAAATTCTATGTAATCTAATCTAATCTTAGTGCAATTCAATTGTACTCTAATCCTTGCAGCTGTAATTTTGATTTATTTACTTTTCATTTTAGTACATTTAGAAGAACTTTTAGTCCAAAAGAGGAAAAAAATAAGCAGTCTTATATTTCATCAATACTTTTGAGTATAAACTGAAAAATACATTTGCTTGGACAACTAAAGATATTTCAAAATCGATGCTTAGTACAGCACAGATAGAACATTAACATGGATTGTTGGGTAATATTACCTGTTGAAGACTATTTGTTTTAGATTTTTTCCCTCACAAACTGAAGTTCTCCTTTTCACAGGTTTTTGGTTTTGATGTTTAATCAGATGATGAATGATGTTTCCATCTGGAGAACTACTTTGGCATAGTTTTGAAACAGGTTGCTATGTAGTCAAATGGCCTGTATTCAAGTCCAGCTAATGCTGTTTCATAGAGGATGAATGGCTGACAGGGGGACGTTGCCTTAAGTGAATTCCCGAGCAGAGACATACTCTTTTTCTGCTCAAACATTCTGTTACCTAATGACTTTACCTACAGTATCTCTTTTAGATGCTATGTTGTCTGCAGGAGATGCAAATATATGCTTGATATTTCAGCTTTTGGACACCCTCTCTAGCATGACTGTAAGTAGATTAGCTGTTTTGGATTCATTTCTGTTGCTGAAATACACTACTTTACATCCAGTTAAGTTAAATGTTACTTTTATGTATAATATGGTATAGTGACTTGCTTGTTTCCATTACTTATCCCAAATATAATGGAGTGGCCATTTGCAGCAATGGGGAAGGTTTTTCATTGTTGAATGGTGACCGTTTCACTAGTACTTCACTACCTCTTTCATATGTTTCTCAAAGTCCTGCAAAAAAACTAAAAGAAAAAAATGCACTTTTTATCATTTTGGTCAAGAGCCAGGGCTGGCTGTATAATTAATCATATATTAATCATGATTATAATTGCAGCCACTATGATAAAGTAATTGCGAAAGTGAAAATTACAACATTACATTTAGTACACCTGCTCTTTCACAAATAGAGCTTTCCCTGATACAGACTGCTGTAAATGGCAAATATGCATCCTAACCTATTACAGATACATTCACATCTGAGAGATTTTATACAAGTGACCGTACTGAGCTCATTTTTAGGAGTCTGATCTCTAGCAACATTTTAAAAACATCTGAAATTTTTTGTCTTCTGTTTGAAGCAGTCTCTAGAACAAACTGAGAAGTGTAAGTAATGTTGAACCTAGATCATCAGCCACTTTTTCTTTTCATTTAACAATTCAATGAAGTGAGTACTAAATTTAGACATATGCAGTAGCTGAATTACTTCTAAAAGTGCATATGCCATTTGTTTTTTATAGGGAGGTCAGATAAATCTTGATGCAGATTTCACTAAAAATTTTAATACTACTGACTGACATTGGTCTGAATGCCAAGGGCTTAGCTCTACAGCCTTTTGATTTCTGCTGATGTTCTTACATTTCTCAAGAGTCCAACAAACATGTCCTTCAAACTAACAAATTGGAATGTATCAAAAAAGGAATTCTTCATCACCAACACATGCACAAATCAAACTTTGTATTAAGTTTAACATCTACTACAGTATACGTTTCAATATATGCCATAATGGTGAACACTTAATGAGGCACTAATAATTTGTTCATAGCCACTGAAACTGCATTTAATATAAACTGCCACATATCCCTACTGTATAGACTCACCCCTCGCAACACACCAAAAATTATTGCATCATTGTGTCACAATGCTGTTTTCATTTCTATATTTCAAACTAACCCCACTGTCCATTTACCTCTGTCATTCTGACCTCTCCTCCCAATTTCTTACACATGTTGTGCTGTCAGCCGTCTCACTTTGATTGTCTCACTAGTTGTAAGAGAGGTAGTGATGTTGTGGGAACAATTTATTATATTTTCATACCACAAAAACAAAAGTTGTCTGTGATGCATCAACAATATTGTTTATTGACTGTGTCCTGGATTATATATTACTTCAGTAGACAGTACACCACTTAGAGGTTGGTATGACACTTGCCACAGAATTCAAGCTTGAATAAACTCCACTTATTTTATTACATAGTCATGGTGTGGCACATCATAAACATATCTGTGGCCCAGTTTAGTTTGAGGCCCAAACAGAATTGTATTGTTCCTTCTAAATAATGCAAACCTGTGATGCATGTTGTGTAACTCCTAGCCACTTCCCAAAGGCATTCATTAATAATGAGCTTGTTGTCACAGATGATTTTTACATGGAGGGGGAAAACTCTACTTCAACAGATAGAGATTCAAGGCTCTTCAAAGGAGTATTTAATCCTACACTGTATTTGAAAACCCACAAATTGCATACAGAAAAATTGCCAGTGTTTAATGAGCTGTTATAGTGTAAAGTTTTATATATGGAAAGGTTTTACCATATATACACTTAAAATGTTAATTTAACACTAGGGATTTTATTGTGCATGGAAACCTTCCTTTCTATATACTGTTGTAAAATGTTTGATTCATTTGATGCTGATAAGAGGCACACATGAAAGGCGTAAGTAGAAAGTCTGCTTTGATGTTTATTATTGCAGTCACACTTCTCCCTTACAGCCCCCCAAAAAGTTCCCTCATCATTTTTCATCTCCTCTGTTCTTCCATGTTCCACACAAAGTCAGTAAAAATTCTCCACTGTTTTAGGTAAATGTAGATGAAACCTTAAAACACAACTTTTAAAAAATAGTCATTCTTTATATATTTTTATATTTTCTTATATTAAACTTACACATTCGTAATAACTGCGTAAATTATTTTAAAAAACAGTTTTTTTGTAAAATATAATTCTATGCTTTGGTGCAGTGGCTGTCATGGCACTAAACACAGGTGTATTATCAGTTTACTGAGAAATACTCATTCCTAGGGCATTTCCCATAATATTGTAACAAGAACTCCTAGCAATGCATGTTGCAATGAAGGTTTGCAATGTGGAGCGCTGGGGCACCACCCCCTCCAAATATTTTAAAATCTCTAAATAAATTAACCAGGTAATGCAAAATAACCATCAAAATAAATTTGCTTATTTGGGTGAGTGTCAGTGCAATTCAACATCCTTTAAAAATTGGTTCTGACTTCTATTTGTTTAATTTCTGTGTGAATGCCTATATTTAGCAAAGTGGAGGGTGCTGGCCAAATGTGAGTGTATGTAAGTCCTTGATCTTTTAGCAAGCAAGTGACCTTAGGCTGCCATTTCATTGGTTGCTTTCAGATTTTTCCAGGGATGCAGCTCTCTGCACCCTGGACACTCCCACATTTACTAGCAGCAAATTAGAATTGTTTCAGTTTTTTTTTTTATCTAATCTAACCATGCACTATTTCATGTTCACTTCAATGGTTTACAGTGTAAATGTCCTTTTTTAAACAATACTTTTTACTATGTTCTTTTTACCTACAGTGTAAATATTTTTTCAGCACTTCTTCATCTTTGATTTGCTTCTGTGGTCTTTCTTTTTCTCTGTTAAAAATTTTTATGTCTGAAGAACATGACATATAGTAAAAAGAGTAATTTTCCATGTGCTGATATAAGAATCACTCAGATTCAGCTGCTTGTAGGATTCTCACCACATACTGATGTGGTGGAAAGATATACTCATTTTTATTCTTTTTGAGAGAGCCAGTGAGCATCTCATAGATGCAATTTCTTTCTCAATGGTGTAGGATTTTCAGAAAACCAGTCGTAAGTCTAACATTATAACAAATACAACATTCCCTGCATCAGTTAATAGTAGTACACCATTACCAGTCTAGTCAAAAATGATTTATTTGTTGTGATCTCCTGAATTGCTTAATACTATGGCTTTTTAAGGTTGGTAAACTTAATGTTTTGATGCTACCCATCCCTTATCTGCAGAACACCTGTAGAATCTCTTATATTTACTCCAAAATGTTGTTTTAATATGTTTAGTTTTAAGAAGAAAAAAATGAAGATTTTATACTTAATAATGAATTCATTATTTATTATGTAACAGAGGACAAATTAAAAAAGTAACCTCAGATCTAATGTTACCACACATAACATACATGTTGCCCAAGCTTGATAGTTCAAAACTTGCTAGGTCTCAGGTTCAGACTTTGTTTATTACAGTTATTATTCTCCCAAAAGGACCTTTGTCCTTGGATTTTAAGCATATAAAAATTATGTCAACACAGATTTCATATGTACAGTCTGCATGCTGCTTCTGTTATTAACAAAGAACTAAGCATCTTAGGAATGAAAACTGATTATATGTTTTCCATCAGCTTGCTAAACTTGAAGCATACAAGCCCAAATCTATAAAACAATATAAAAATGGACCCATTATTCAGTATTTTATTGTTTAATTATTTACTGTACACTTCATCATCAGTGAGTATCTGTAAACTCTGACTAGCTTTGTTTTACCAGGAGCCACTATACCGCTTTACTGTCTTTCAAACATGTTCCGCTTTTTCCCTAACTGATCAAGGGGTCAGTTCCTGTCTCATGCCAAATGACATCTAGTTGAATTCTGGATTTCCACAGAACTATGAATAAAGCAGGTTTAAAAACGAATGAGCTGAAAAATCAAAAGACTTCTCATATATACTGAATTTAGATGTATCTATTAGTTTAGGAAGTGGATAGATGGATAGATACTGCGGTGGGCTGGCGCCCTGCCCGGGGTTTGTTTCTTGCCTTGCGCCCTGTGTTGGCTGGGATTGGCTCCAGCAGACCCCTGTGACCCTGTAGTTAGGATATAGCAGGTTGGATAATGGATGGATGGATGGATGGATAGATGGATAGATAACACTTTTATCCTGAACTAGTAAGAATTTAAATACAAATAAAATGCAACAGAAGTTTTCTTTTGTGAATAAAGTTAATATGGTCTTTCCATACACAATTGAAGTTGATATATTGCCCAGCAAAAACAGCAACAAATATCAGTATCAGACCTTAATATGTTTACTTTGTGTTTAACTGGAGATATTTAACCAGTATTTATTACATATTGTCCATGTTCACTCCTTTATGATGGCAGTGAATAAGATTTGCCCATCTATAATAAAAATCAAATGCACATTACTTCTGCTGAATACATGCCTTTATTCCCCAATGAAGTATTTTGGGATTCAAAAATATATTTTTGTAAGGTTCTATAGAAACTTTAAGAGAATTATATATATTCTACAGAAGTCATGGAAAGAGCAAAGAGTAACAAAAACAATAAAGGAAGGAGCTTAATAACTGAGTTGTAAGAGGCATCAAAACACAACACAAAGAAGGAAGAACAGTGTTGTGTGTGCACATTTCCAGCAACTAATGCAATGATTGGCATAAAGCATTTGTTAAATCATAAGATGCTGCTGTGCTCAAGCATTATGCTAATATCATCTTCACCTTCTCATTTTGTACTTTTACTTTCAGTTAATTACAACTGCATTCAAAGAAAAGTCAAGCAAAACGACACCTTTTATTGGCTAACTGAACCAATAACAATGTGCAAGTTTTTAAGCATCCATAATACCTAACACGATACAACACCCTACCACTAAATGCATTCGAACACAGCCTAAGTTACAAAGTAAGAAGAAACTTGTAAAATGTCTCTTGAGTATCCTATAATAATATAAAGAAAAATAAAGTTGCAATTGTGTAAAGTTACAATCTTCAGGGAATCAAATAAGGACTGAAATATTTATGGGCTAAGTTACGTGAGAGAACACAGGGTTTCAAATTCGTAGTACAAACCTGACTATCAAACTTCCTTTTAGAGTGAAATTGGATTCCCTTTCCTTCTGCAATTCTTGAGTTCAGATTGCATGTACATTGCTTACAGCTATATTGGTACACCACACTACAGTAGTAGGAATTCTGAGACACGAACAATACAAACGATTTGTGCCTGGAAATACATTCAAATGGGTATATGCCTGTAATTATGAACATATGCTTATCTGTTAAGTACATTCACCAAAGCTGGTTCCATCAACCAGGCTGATCACAAGTCTTATGCATAGCATTATAAGAAATTCTCAGAATCCTGTTTTAACTCATTTTGTCTGACCATTAGATTACGAGTTGATAACTAATATGCAGATGTGTCTTTATTTATACTCTGAAAAAGAATGCCTTTCAAAATCTTAACATAAATATGAATCCCCAGTACAAAAGAACTGAACCTGGGAAGCCATGATGATTAAACATCTGGTTGATAAATTTACAAAATCATTGAGGGTTGTAATTTTTGGGGTAATGAAATGTCTTAAAAACAAATAAGAATCCTGTTACTTCAATTCCATCTGAAATCCTCTCAGTATGGGTAGAATTCAGAACAAAATCATTAAAAAGAGTATAGAAGCGTAGGACAGCAATGATTACAGATGATTTATGGTCTAGTATATTCCAAAGCATCCTAAAGAAGTGTGAACTATGTGTTGTGATTGCTTCCTTTTTATTGCCACAAGCAGGGAATCATGTCCTCATGAACAAATCCCACAGCAGCAAATTGCAACCCATAGATGGTACCTCCATGGATGAACCAACCTGCAAACTGTTCCACGGGGAAAACTAAAGACACAATAAACTGAAGCTAAGTATTATGTGCTTTCTATTTCACTGGTTTCAGTCTTGGGGAAAGTAATTACTGCTTTCTGTATATGGGTGACTCTGATTCTGGGTAAATACAGTATACTTGATGTTAAACTGTCAGATGACAAATCAAACCGAACCGCATGACAGTTCATACATTGCAGAGCATACTCCTGTCCACTTTGGTACGCAGCATACTTTTTACTAAACTAGTAAAATGATATATTGCAGATCAGTCATCTGCTAAGTCAGCATTTTATTGCTTAGGAGTTTTTATTACTCTTTGCTCTTTCCATGATTTCTCTAGAATATGGGTTTTTTTTACTCCATGTAAATTTAGTTCTGATTCACAATCCAAACTATTTTGGTAATGACAAAGTAAATCTATTCACTATTGTATAATTATAGCTTTAAATTGAAAAATAATATCTTGGTTTATCCAAATAATTTAAATGAGTAGTGTCAAATAATGCACAGAGTACGCGACACGTAAACTATTTCAACCATTCTATGATCTGCTTCTCGCAACTGAAAGAGGGCACCGTGGCAGATGTTAGCCGTGTGGCACGCGGCTGGGGGTGGTACCCAGCCGGGACGCCCAGAAGGACAGGAGGAGGGCTCATGCCTCCTCCGGACCGCCAGGGAGCGTCCTCATGCCTGGAGGACTTGGGACCTCAGCACTTCCGCCACACTAGGAAGGGCTGGGGGGAAGAAGGAAAGAGAGACACCCGGAGTGCTTCCGGAAAGACAGCCGGCACACTCGCCACACAGGGGCGTGTCAAGGAAAGATTGCCGGGAACCACCTGGAGCACATCTGGGTGACTATAAATGGGGCCGCCTCCCTCCTATCAATGAGCTGGAGTCGGGAGCAGGAGCAGGACGAAGCTCCTGGAGAGAGAGTAGAGGTGGCCCAGGGACAAGGAAAGAAAAGGCCCAGGAGAAGGGAGACTGGGGCTAGAGCACTGTGAGTTGTGCGGGACTGAGCTGTGTTGTGTGGAGAACGGGACGAAAATAAAAGGTGTTTTGATAAAGATGTGGTCTCAGTCTGATGGTGTCCGGGCAAGTCTCACAGCTGACTTGCTGACCAACCACAAGCGTTACCTGGTAGGTAACCACCCATACAATCAGATTGTGATTCAGACTACGAATGCCGTGAATGTAATTACCCCGATCTACATGCTGTCAAATAAACGAGCCACACGCCGTGGCGCAACGTTAGGGGCTTCGCCTCTAGCACTGATGTCCGAGGTTCGATTCTCAAGAGGGAGTGCAGTGAGTGTGTACGCCTGATGAGTCCAGAATTAGGGCGAAACATGTGTCGCGTACTCTTTGCATTATTTGACAGTAAACTATTTTAATATATATATATATATATATATATCAAATGAGCAATGTGAAAACCAAGTTGAAATACAAAAAATGAAAAACAGAGTCAGAAGTACATCAAAATTCAATCACAGTGACTTGTCCGGTCCTTTGTCTTATTGTAGTTTTTTTTTCTTTCCAATATGTCACATAAAAGTTATGGATTCCACAGTCCATATTATTCTTGAATTTTTCTAATACTATTAATGGATAAATTCATGTGGTTTACACAGGTATTGGCCTGTAGAAAAGTTAACAGAGAGTCATACTCCCAATAAGGCCATAGTAAACTTTCAATTTGAAGTTGTAAGCAAAGGCCCACACTAAATTTTAGCATATCCTAGAGGGAGGTGTTGCCATGCCATCCAAACACTTCTTGTATGCTTATATTGGTGATTACTATCAGTAGGATGCAAGGTAAAAAAGACTGTGTAAGGTAAAAAAGGCTGTGTTTCAGTTGTCAGTTTTTTCTCACTGTACGCATATACACACATCTCAGAAGTATTAGTATCATTTCATTGGCTACCTATGTCCTTTAGAATTGACTTTAAAATTGACATTAAATTGTCTTGCTCCTTCCTATGTTTTGGAGTGTCTATCCCCCTACAGTCTAGGTTATAACAATAGACCTTCTAAAAGCAGTCTGCTTATTATAATAAGAGCGTAAAATAACTGGTGAAGTAACCTTTTTGTTGTTCTACATCAAAAATCTTTGTTATTTTGACACAATAACATGTTAATTTTAATAGGACATTTTCTAACACAGGATTTAGCTCACATCCTGTGATTTACAAGATGCAAAATAAATAACTACAAGAAAAAAATAAACAATAATAATAATAAATAACATACAAAAAGTCAGTTCACCATCCATCCATCCATTCTCTTCCACTTATCCAAGGTCGGGTCACGGGGGCAGCAGCTTGAGCAGAGATGCCCAGACTTCCCTCTACTCGGCCACAACTTCTAGCTCTTCCGGGGGAATCCCGAGGCGTTCCCAGGCCAGCCGAGAGACATAGTTCCTCCAGCGTGTCCTGGGTGTTCCCCTGGGCCTCCTCCCTGTTAGACGTGCCCGGAACACCACACCAGGGAGGCGTTCAGGAGGCATCCTGATCAGATGCCCGAGCCACCTTATCTGACTCCTCTCGATGCAGAGGAGCAGCGGCTCTACTCTGTGCCCCTCCCAGATGACTGAGCTTCTCACCCTATCTTTAAGGGAAAGCCCAGACACCCTACGGAGGAAACTCATTTCAGCCTCTTGTATTCGCGATCTCGTTCTTTTGGTCACTACCCATAGCTCATGACCATAGGTGAGGGTAGGAACGTAGATCGACTGGTAAATTGAGAGCGTCGCCTTGCGGCTCAGCTGCTTTATCAGCACGACAGACCGATGCGGAGCCCGCATTACTGCGGATGCCGCACCGATCCGCCTGTCAAACTCATGCTCCATTCTTCCCTCACTCGTGAACAAGATCCCGAAATACTTGAACTCCTCCACTTGGGGAAGGATCTCGCTACCAACCCTGAGAGGGCACTCCACCCTTTTCTGGCTGAGGACCATGGTCTCGGATTTGGATGTGCTGATTCCCATCCCAGCCGCGAACCGATCCAGAGAGAGCTGAAGATCACGGCCTGATGAAGCAAACAGGACAACATCATCTGCAAAAAGCAGTGACCCAATCCTGACTCCACCAAACCAGTCCCCCTCAATGCCCTGGCTGCGCCTAGAAATTCTGTCCATAAAAGCTATGAGCAGAATTGGTGACAAAAAGGGCAGCCCTGGTGGAGTCCAACTCTTACTGGAAATGGGTTCGACTTACTGCCAGCAATGCGGACCAAGCTATGGCACCGATCGTACAGGAACCAAACAGCCCTTATCAGGGGGTACGGTACCCCATACTCTCGGAGTACCCCCCACAGGATTCCCCGAGGGACACGGTCGAATGCCTTTTCCATGTCCACAAAACAAATGTAGACTGGTTGGGCAAACTCCCATGCACCCTCCAGGACCCTGCTAAGGGTGTAGAGCTGGTCCACTGTTCCACGACCAGGTTCCCTCTGTAGTTGGAACACAGCCTCCGGTCCCCCTTCTTAAAAAGGGGGACCACCACCCCGGTCTGCCAATCCAGAGGCACTGTCCCTGATGTCCATGCGATGTTGCAGAGACGTGTCAACCAAGACAGCCCTACAACATCCAGAGCCTTGAGGAACTCCGGGCGTATCTCATCCACCCCCGGGTCCCTGCCACCAAGGAGTTTTTTGACCACCTCGGTGACCTAAGTCCCAGAGATGGGGGAGCCCACTTCCGAGTCCCCAGGCTCTGCTTCCTCATTGAAAGGCATGTTAGTGGGATTGAGGAGGTCTTTGAAGTACTCCCCCCACCGATCCACAACGTCCCAAGTCGAGGTCAGCAGCACACCATCCCCACCATATACATTGTTGACACTGCACTGCTTCCCCCTCCTGAGACACCGGACGGTGGACCAGAATCTCCTCGAAGCCGTCCAAAAGTCGTTCTCCATGGCCTCCCCAAACTCCTCCCACGCCCGAGTTTTTGCCTCGGCAACCACCAAAGCCGCATTCCGCTTGTCCTGCCGGTACCTATCAGCTGCCTCCAGAGTCCTTACAGGACAAAAGGGTCCTGTAGGACTCCTTCTTCAGCTTGACAACATCCCTCACCGCCAGTGTCCACCAACAGGTTCGGGGATTGCCGTCATGACAGGCACCGACCACCTTACGGCCACAGCTCTGGTCAGCCTCCTCAACAATAGAGGCACGGAACATGGCCCATTCGGACTCAATGTCCTCCACCTCCCTCGGGATGTGGTTGAAGTTCTGCCGGAGGTGGGAGTTGAAGCTACTTCTGACAGGGGGCTGTGCCAGACGTTCCCAGCAGACCCTCACAACATGTTTGGGCCTACTAGGCCTGACCGGCATCCTCCCCCACCATTGAAGCCAACTCACCACCAGGTGGTGATCAGTTGACAGCTCCGCCCCTCTCTTCACCCAAGTGTCCAAGACATGTGGCCACAAGTCCGACGACATGACCACAAAGTCGATCATCGAACTGAGGCCTAAGGTGTCCTGGTGCCATGTACACATATGAACACCCCTGTGCTTGAACATGGTGTTCGTTATGGACAATCCGTGACGAGCACAGAAGTCCAATAACAAAACACCACTCGGGTTCAGATCGGAGGAGCCATTCCTCTCATTCAAGCCCTTCCAGGTCTCACTGTCATTGCTCACGTGAGCATTGAAGTCTCTCAGCAGTACGAAGGAGTCCCCAGAAGGTATACCCTCTAGCACCCCCTCCAGGGACTCCAAAAACGGTGGGTACTCCGAACTGCCGTTCGGTGCATGCGCACAAACAACAGTTAAGACCCGTCCCCCCACCCGAAGGCGAAGGGAGGCTACCCTCTCGTCCACCGGGGTAAACCCCAATGAAAAGGCTCCAAGTCAGGGGGCAATAAGTATGCCCACACCCGCTCGGCACCTCTCACCGGGGGCAACTCCAGAGTGGTAGAGAGTCCAGTCCCTCTCAAGGAGATTGGTTCCAGAGTCCCAGCTGTGCGTCGAGGTGAGTCCGTGTATATCTAGCCGGAACCTCTCGACCTCGTGCACTAGCTCAGGCTCCTTCCCCTTCAGAGAGGTGACATTCCACGTCCCAATAGCCAGCTTCTGTAGCTGAGGATTGGACTGCCAAGGTCCCCACCTTCGGCCACCACCCAACTCACACTGCACCCGACCTCCTTGGCCCCTCCCATAGGTGGTGAGCCCATGGGAAGGGGGACCAATGTTGCCTCTTCAGGCTGTGCCTGGCTGAGCCCCATGGGTGCAGGCCCGGCCACCAGGCACTTGCCATCGGGCCCCACCTCCAGGCCTGGCTCCAGAGGGGGGCCCCGGTGACCCGCATCCGGGCAAGGTCAGTACCCTCTTATTTAAAACAGTGTAGCAGATATGCCCTTTGTCCACCTCTTGGACCCTCAGGTACCACTCTAAACACCAGGTATAAGCACAATAACTATTTATTCTATACTTAAACTGTGCACAAAGCACCCTCCACTCCACACTATTCATATAATTCACAAAACCAATACTCAATAATACTCCTCCTCGCCCAGACACTTCGCCCTCCTACCTCCCAGCTCAGCTCAGTGTCTGGGCTTTCCCACAGTCCTTTTATACACCCTGACCCGGAGGTGTTCCTGTTCAACAGTCCACAGTTCCGTATTCCTTCCGGGTCAGGGTAAACAGTCCTGTTCTTCAACCTGGGAGCACATCGTTTCTTCCTGTCACATGACTATGACGTACCCCCGGGTTATAGGGCACATAAGAGCCCACGAGCCCTCCTATAGCGACTCCTGGTAGCCCCCAAGGTATCCAGCAGGGCTGTGTATAAAAACTACATAGTCCATGAGGCCCTGCTGGAACTCGGGGCACGTCCACGCTGTCCGGATAGCTCCTCCTGGCGGCCTGGGGGTGAGGGCCGGAGTAAGGAGCCGGCAATCCACCACAACAGATATTAAATTAATAAGAAATGTAGAGTCCTTGTGTAAGAACTTTAAGTCTCTAAAGAAAATCCGATGAGAAAGGACAGAAAAAAACAAACAAACAAACAAAAAAAAACTCCATGATAGAAAAATCTGGTGGGATTCCAAGGCTAAAAGACCAGCTGTCCCACAGTGGGAATTCTGCTTAACATAAATGTACTTAAATAGTTTCTTATTGTTTTTTATGCTTTATCCTTGAGGATTCCATGCAGTGTGTCTTGTGGACAGTTGTCAATCTGCTTTCATATGAGCATCACAGACAGCTTTACAGAGGCTTTGATAATGTGGTGGGGGCATAGAAAAAACAGAAAAGAAATCACAGAAAAATTGAGGTTAATAGTGGCTGCAAATCCATGAAGTACAAGACAACTCATTACATGTGTAGACTATTAGGAGCAGAACTCCAATATAGCTATGAAAAAGCCAAACTAAAAAAGTGGATTTTTAGGAGTTTTTAAACATGTTTCACTGTGTTATCCTTGTGTATCTCTAATGATAAAGAATTGCAGATTTTTGATGTAGAACAGCAAAACGGTTGCCTCACCAATTATTTTATGCTCTTATTATAATAAGCAGACTGCTTTTAGAAGATCTATGGTTATAACCTAGACTGTAGGTCCAAAACATAGGAAGGAGCAAGACTTCTTAAGCTGTGCATACCTCTAGTAGCATTTTAAAGTCAATTCTAAAGGACATAGGTAGCCAATGAAATGATACTAATACTTCTGAGATGTGTGTATATGTGTACAGTGAGAAAAAACTGACAGCTGAAACACTGCCTTTTTAACCTTACACAGCCTTTTTTCACCTTACACAGTGTTTTTACTTTGCATCTACATCCTACTAATAGCAATCACCAATATAAGCAGACAAGAAGTGTTTGGATGGCATGGCAACACCTCCCTCTAGGATATGCTGAAATTTAGTATGGGCCTTTGCTTGCAACTTCAAATTGAAAGTTTGCTATGACCTTATTGGGAGTATGACTCTCTGTTAACTTTTCTACAGGCCAATACCTGTGTAAACCACATGAATTCATCCATTAATAGTATTAGAAAAATTCAAGAATAATATGGACTGTGGAATCCATAACTTTTATGTCGACATATTAGAAAAAAAAAATTAAAAAAAGACAATGGACAAATCACTGTGATTAAATTTTGATGTACTTCTGACTTTGTTTTTTTTTTTTTGTATTTCAACTTGGTTTTCACATTGCTCATTATATATTACACTTTCTTTTGTGTTTTTTGTTTCATTTTTGTTTTTGCATTTTAAATTCAATTTTGTGTATCATGATTTATTTTTATGTTTAATGTCTTTTTGCACTTTTCTACTTGTGCACTTGTATTTGCTTTTCCCTATTTTTTACCACGTGCTTTGTGTTTCTGATTTATTGTTGAACTAGCAAAATACCCGCGCTTCGCAGCGGAGAAGTAGTGTGTTAAAGAGGTTATGTAAACATATATATACATAAACATATATACTTATATACATATCTACATATACACATATCTACATATATACATATATATATATATATATATATATATATATATATATATATATATATATATATAGACATCCATATATATATATATATATATATAGACATCCACATATATATATATATACATATATCAACATATATATACACATACATATACACACATACATACATACACACACATATATATATATATATATATATATAAATATATATATATACACATACAGACACATATATATATATATATATATATATATATATATATATATATATATATATATATATACATAGCAAAATACCTGCGCTTTGCAGCGGAGAAGTAGTGTGTTAAAGAGGTTATGTAACCATATATATACATAAACATATATACATATACACATCCACATATCTACATATACATATATATACATATACACATCCACATATACATATATATATATATATATATATATACACACACACACATATATATATATATATATACATATATACATACATACATTCACACATATATATATATTATATATATATATATATAAATATATATATATATATATATATATAGAGAGAGAGAGAGAGTTCATCTGCTGGTCTCCCTTGTGGAATAACTGGTAATGTTTGACTAAAATCTACAGCGAGTAAAACGACATTACCTCCTATTTATTTTTTTACGATCTCTGAGATCTTGCTTTTTTTGGTTCAAGGCTTCATAAGCTCTTTTATGTTCTATGGTGTACTTATCCCAAACCATCATCTTTGAATGTTGCAAGACTTTCGCCTTGTATGTAGATCGGGGTAATTACATTCATTGCATTCCTAGTCTGAATCACAATCTGATTGTATGGGTGGTTACCTGGCACTGTAGGGTTGCCACCCGTCCTTTAAAATACGGAATCGTCCCGTATTTGAGAATGAAATTGCGCGTCCCGTTTTCAATCAATACGGGACGGGATTTATCCCGTATTTTTTTTATCATTTTTTTTAAAGCAGCGTCTCATGCAAATCATCCAACACGCATTTTATGAAGATGCCTCCTTCCGTAGTTTTGATTGGGTAATACTTGACGTCATCGTTAGTTTGATTGGTCTTTTTAACTGTCCAGTGAGGAGGGTGGGTCTTTTAAGTACAGTCTGCAAAGTGTTGGCACTGGGATGTGGCACCCGTTGCACTATGCGTCCCTTATTTTTTTGTATTAAAAGTGGTAACCCAACCTGGCAAGTAACAGTAATGTTTGGTCATGAAGTCGTCTAAAATCCGCCACGTGCCCTCTTTTAAGTGTGAGAAGCAGATATATATAGCCAAATTCTCGCGCTTCGTTGCGGCGAAGTACTGCTTTTAATTTTTTAAGAAAAGGAAACCTTTTTAAACGGATCGAAAATACAGTATACCAATAACAATTTGTTAAGGATCTGTTTTTTTCTGAACCTCGCTTTTCACAGCTGTCGTGCTACGGCGTGTGTTTCGTTTATTTGACAGTATGTAGATCGTGGTAATTACATTCATGGCATTCGTTTTCTGAATCACAATCTGACTGTATGGATGGTTACCTGCCAGGTTACGCTTGTGGTTGGTCAGGAAGTTGCGTTACATCCGCCACGTGCCCTCTTTCTGTTCCCAGAAGCTGATCATAGAATGGTTTTAATAGTTTACTTTCAAATAATGCAAAGAGTATGCGACACGTGTTTCTCCCTAATTCTGGGCTCATCAGGCATACACACTCACTTCATCCCCTCTCGGGAATCTAATCTCTATCGTCAGCGCCAGAGTTGAAGCCCCTAACGTTGCGGTCAGCAAGTCGGCTAACATCCGCCATGTGCCGTCTTTCAGTTGCGAGAAGCAGATCATAGAATGGTTGAAACTGTTGCCCCTAACGTTGCGCTACGGCGTGTGGTTCGTTTATACCTCGTGTCTTCTCATTAAACTTTTATCTCGCGAATATGTTATTGCAATCCGCAGCGGGAGCGTTTCTATAAACTTAATTTAAACTTACGTTTTACACCGTGCTTTGTTTCCCTTATAAACATGCTTGTATGCTTCACTCGCTGGCTTCTTATTGTTTCGCTCCCTTCTCAATTGTTTATTGAATTTTTTGTTCTTCGCTGTTTGCGGCTCTTCCTTCATTTCTCCCTACTGAGTTCTTTTATCTCGCGAATATGTTATTGCAATCCGCAACGGGAGCGTTTCAATAAACTTAATTTAAACTTACGTTTTACACCGTGCTTTGTTTCCCTTATGAAGATGCTTGTATGCTTCACTCGCTCCCTTCTCAATTGTTTAATTAATTTTTTGTTCTTCGCTGTTTGCGGCTCTTCCTTCATTTCTCCTTACTCAGTTCACAGTCTTTTCACGTGATTACGTGGGAGGCCGTCCATTACAGTATATTGTCAAAAATGAGGTTCCAGTTATGACCATTACGCGTTGAATTTCGAAATGAAACCTGCCTAAATTTGTAAGTAAGCTGTAAGGAATCAGCCTGCCAAATTTTAGCCTTCCACCTACACGGGAAGTTGGACAATTAGTGATGAGTGAGTCAGTCAGTCAGTGAGTCAGTGAGGGCTTTGCCTTTTATTAATTAGTATAGATTTTCCTTTTGCTATTTGCACTTCTCATTCATTTGTATGGCTTTTTTAAAATTTTATTTTGCATTTTCAGTTTGGATTTGTGTTTTCCGAGTTGATTGCATTCTTCTTTTCAGTTTATTTTTGTGTACTTCAATTTGAATTTGCACACCATATTTCAAGGTTAAAATTTTCCTCAAACTTTACTTTCTTTGATTTATTTAATGCCTATATCATGACTACTCGTTTAAGTTATTTGGATAAACCAAGATATTATTATTCAATTTCTAGCTATAATTATGCAATATTGAATAAATTTACTTTGTCATTACCAAAATAGTTTGGACTGTGAATCACAACTAAATTTACATGGATTAAAAAAAAATCCCAATTGACTTTGTGGATCCCCCCGAGTACTCCTCTGGAAATAGGGATTTGGGTACAGCAATAGGAGGAACTACTGCAAAATCCACCTATCTCTCTATTACAGTAATCCCTCGCTATATCGCGCTTCGCCTTTCGCGGCTTCACTCCATCGCGGATTTTATATGTAAGCATATTTAAATATATATCGCAGATTTTTTGCTGGTTCGCGGATTTCTGCGGACAATGGGTCTTTTAATTTCTGGTACATGCTTCCTCAGTTGGTTTGCCCAGTTGATTTCATACAAGGGACGCTATTGGCAGATGGCTGAGAAGCTACCCAGCTTACTTTTCTCTCTCTCTTGCGCTGACTTTCTCTGATCCTGACGTAGGGGGATTGAGCAGGGGGGCTGTTCGCACACCTAGACGATACAGACGCTCATCTAAAAATGCTGAAAGATTATCTTCATGTTGCTATCTTTTGTGCAGCTGCTTCCTGAAACGACATGCTGCACGGTGCTTCGCATACTTAAAAGCTCGAAGGGCACGTATTGATTTTTGATTGAAAAACAAACTCTGTCTCTCTCTATCTCTCTCTCTTTCTTTCTCTGCTCCTGACGTAGGGGGTGTGAGCTGCCGCCTTCAACAGCTTTGTGCCGCGGTGCTTCGCATACTTAAAAGCCAAACAGCCCTATTGATTTGTTTGCTTTTCTCTATCTCTGTGACATGATCTGCTCCTGATGCGCACTCCTTTGAAGAGGAAGATATGTTTGCATTCTTTTAATTGTGAGACGGAACTGTCATCTCTGTCTTGTCATGGAGCACAGTTTAAACTTTTGCAAAAGAGACAAATGTTTGTTTGCAGTGTTTGAATAACGTTCCTGTCTCTCTACAACCTCCTGTGTTTCTGCGCAAATCTGTGACCCAAGCATGACAATATAGGGTGGCTCTGGAACGCAACCCCCGCGATGGAGGAGGGATTACTGTATAATGAAAAAATCTTGGGAAGAGAGAAGAGACGTGACTTTCTCAGAGAGACACTTTCATGTCCCGCAAGACGAGACTTTGTGCCAAGAGGTTTAACAATGCCCTGGGCCGGAAATAAAAGACAAAGAGTAGATGACAAAGTAAAACATCGTAAAGAATTCAAAAACATTGGTGCGATACACATGCAGAGCAGGTTAGAGATAATGCAAGTACAAAAATTCAAAAGTCTCAAAAAATGATAGTAAAGATTGCATTAGCACAAACAAAAAGAAATTATTACTCGGTGAAATAACGGAATAGCAAAAGGAGATCGAATACACATGGAGAGCAGGCTAGAAATAATGCAAGTACAAAAATTCAAAAGTCTCAAAAAATGATAGTAAAGATCGCATTAGCACAAACAAAAAGATATTATTACTCGGTGATATAACAGAACAGCAAAAAGAGATTGAATATATAGTTTGGATTTAAACTTTAAGTCGGAGACTTGTAAATCGTCTAATTCGTGTTGCCATCAGGGAAAAGTAGTGTTTCTTCCCAATGAAGAGGCTTATCCGCAAGAATTAAAAGATTTGTTATTTGGTGACCCCTCCTTGAACTGCCACCTTATCGTAGTGGAAGGGTTTGCGTGTCCCAATGATCCTAGGATCTCTGTTGTCCAGGGCTTTATCCCACTGGTAGGACCACCCAAGGCAAACTGGTCCTAGGTGAGGGATGAGACAAAGAGCAGTTCAACAGACCTCCAATGATGAATTAAACCTTTGGACGACGTTTTCCCTTGCCCGGACACGGGTCACCGGGGCCCCCCTCTGAAGCCAGGCTTGGAGGTGGGGCTCGATGGTGAGCGCCTGGTGGCCGGGCCTGCACCCATGGGGCTCGGCCGGGCACTGCCCGAAGAGGCAACGTGGGTCCCTTCCCATGGGCTCACCACCTATGGGAGGGGCCAAGGAGGTCGGGTGCAATGTGAGTTGGGTGATGGCCGAAGAAGCTGGATCTTGGGATGTGGAATGTCACCTCTCTGAAAGGAAGGAGCCTGAGCTAGTGTGCAAGGTCGAGAGGTTCCGGCTAGATATAGTCGGGCTTACCTCGACGCACAGCTTGGACTCTGGAACCAATCTCCTTGAGAGGGGCTGGACTCTCTACCACTCTGGAGTTGCCCCCGGTGAGAGGCGCCGAGCGGGTGTGGGCATATTTATTGCCCCCCGACTTGGAGCCTGTTCACTGGGGTTTACCCCGGTGGACGAGGGGGTAGCCTCCCTCCACCTTCGGGTGGGGGGACGGGTCCTAACTGTTGGTGTCCATTGCGCCGAACAGCAGTTTGGAGTACCCACCCTTTTTGGAGTCCCTGGAGGGGGTGCTAGAGGGCATACCTTCTGGAGACTCCCTCATTCTGCTGGGAGACTTCAATGCTCATGTGGGCAATGACAGTGAGACCTGGAAGGGCATGATTGGGAGGAATGGTCCCCCCGATCTGAACCTGAGAGGTGTTTTCTTATTGGACTTCTGTGCTCGTCACGGATTGTCCATAACGAACACCATGTTCAAGCATAGGGGTGTTCATATGTGAACTTGGCACCAGGACACCCTAGGCCTCAGTTCGATGATTGAGTTTGTGGTCGTGTCGTCGGACCTGCGGCCACATGTCTTGGACACTCAGGTGAAGAGAGGGGTGGAGCTGTCAACTGATCATCACCTGGGGCCTCATGTATAAACGGTGCGTACGCACAGAAATATTGCGTACGAATGTTTCCACGCTCAAATCGCGATGTATAAAACCTAAACTTGGCGTAAAGCCATGCACATTTCCATGGTAACTCATACCTTGGTGTACGCAATTTCGCCGCTCGGTTTTGCAGACTGGCGGCACCCAGCGTCAAAGCAGTGCTACTGTTCCTGTGTGATCACCCTTTCTTTCTTAGCTTCACATTCCTGACGCAGCTTTATAAATACACTGAAATTAACTGCATATTGTTTATTAGTGTAATGCATCTGATTGTAATTAACCTGTAGCAATATAATGGTCCAGGGAATAGCCATAGTATTCCAAATACCATAACTGCTTTAGCGTTGTTACGCTCACTGCATCTTGTTCTTCTTTTTGCTGCTCCCGTTAAGGGTTGCCACTGCGGATCATCTTTTTCCATATTACTCTCACTGCACCACTCGGAGTATTTATATCACTGTATCTGAGTGTGAATCACAGCAGCAGTTGATCGGAAAGAGAATTATCGGTATACAGTTTCAAGTACACACTACCTCAACCACGGCAAAAAGCGTCAAAGCCTTTCCTGTACGGACCTCGCGTTTCAGAAACAGTTTCATCCCAAGAACTATAAACGCACTCAATCAGTCCATCAAGTGCTCCTTGTAGAACTGTTTGTACTTATAAGTACAATTACCTCACTGTAAACTTACACTACAGTTACAATATTGCACAACCTGCGCTACTTTATAAAGCGCGTATGATGACAATATCATTTTAAAGATGAAATACAGCAAAATATGTTGCTTATAGTATACAGATAAAACTTTAACTTCATTTAAATAATCTGCATTGTTAATAATTAAACATGTGAGGACACGGTGCCGCAGCGTATAGCTGGTTCTCGGATAGCTCCTGCCTTGCGCTGTATTATTGCTGGTGCTGACGCGACACTGGAAGGATAGACGGATAGAATAATTAAACATGTACTACGAAGATATTTCAATGTTCCTTAAAAGTTTTGAAGAATTGGCGTTCTAAGCTTACAGATGGCTTAACGTCTATTACAGAGCTGATTGTGTGGCGATTGGGTATTTGGAAATAGATAAGTATGTTTGAAAGAGACAGTACTTCTGTAATAAATTATTTATCGAAGGTCGCATATGGCGCAACAAGCCTCTTGCGTGAGATATGATCAAGCACTGCGCCACCGTGTTCCCATGTTTAATAACATGCTTTCATTGCTATTATCATGAAAATGATATCACGTATACATCTCAGTAGTTTAATTATTCAGAGAGCTGTAATATCTCGAATGTAATGGATTCTGTGTCCTGTCGGAGAAAGAGAAAGAACGGAAGCACGTAGTGATTCACACACATAGAGCACATAGAAGATCAAATACAGAACAAAGCATTTAACGTGCTAATTGAGAAACTAGTAAAATAAACGATTTTAAGATGAAGTTTATGATGTTCTACTTTAATGGCAAAATAAACTACGTGATTAAAGTGGAAATTTTGAGATTAAAGTTGACATTTCGTGCTTTTTTCCCACTGTGTGCCAACTTTTTTTGTCTGTACCCTAATAAGCTTTCATATGACACTCAGACGGTGGGCTACGAGTCGCCTTTTCACGGCGACTTTGATATGTGATTTCTTTTTTATTTCGGGTACTGTGCGACTTTGTGAACTTGATCTTTCGAGTTTCTCAGACACTCTGTCACTCGATCAACTTTCTTTTGTTGATTATACCACTGTTTAAACCAACAAATAGTAGGTTTTTCCTTTGCCTCCACTTGGTATTCGCTGAAATTCTTATATTTTCCCCTGTGCTTTTCCCATTGTCTTTTCACAGAAGGCTATTTATATTGTTTGCATATTCAAAGAGGTGTAATTCTGGGAGGAGTTGGGGCGGGACAGAAGGCGCGTGCACGTGCGTTACTTTTCACGCTGATCGGGATTTATGTAGTGGAAGAACGTGAAATTTTGCGTGCGCACAGATTCCTGCATCTGGATTTTTCTGTGCGTACGCACAATCCCACTTTTGTGCTTACGCCATGTTATAGTGTGAGTTCTACGTACGACATTATACATGAGGCCCCTGGTGGTGAGTAGGCTTCGATGGTGGGGGAGGATGCCGGTCAGGCCTGGTAGGCCCAAACGTGTTGTGAGGGTCTGCTGGGAACGTCTGGCAGAGTCCCCTGTCAGGAGTAGCTTAAACTCCCACCTCCGGCAGAACTTCGACCACATCCCGAGGGAGGTGGGGGACATTGAGTCCGAATGGGCCATGTTCCGTGCCTCTATTGTTGAGGCCGCTGACCGGAGCTGTGGCCGTAAAGTGGTTGGTGCCTGTCATGGCGGCAATCCCTGAACCCGTTGGTGGACACCGGCGGTGAGGGATGCCGTCAAGCTGAAGAAGGAGTCCTACAGGACCTTTTTGTCCTGTGGGACTCTGGAGGCAGCTGATAGGTACCAGCAGGCCAAGCGGAATGCGGCTTTGGTGGTTGCTGAGGCAAAAACTCGGGCGTGGGAGGAGTTTGGGGAGGCCATGGAGAACGACTTTCGGACGGCTTCGAGGAAATTCTGGTCTACCGTCCGGCGTCTCAGGAGGGGGAAGCAGTGCAGTGTCAACACTATATATGGTGGGGATGGTGCACTGCTGACCTCGGGCCCCGGGGGTGGATGAGATACGCCCGGAGTTCCTCAAGGCTCTGGATGTTGTAGGACTGTCTTGGTTGACATGCCTCTGTAACATAGCATGGACATCAGGGACAGTGCCTCTGGATTTGCAGACTGGGGTGGTGGTTCCCCTCTTTAAGAAGGGGGACCGGAGGGTGTGTTCCAACTACAGAGGGATCACACTCCTCAGCCTCCCTGGAAAAGTCTATTCGGGGGTCCTGTAGAGGAAGGTCCGTTGGATAGTCGAACCTCGGATTCAGGAGGAACAGTTTGGTTTTTGTCCTGGTCGTGGAACAGTGGACCAGCTCTACACCCTTAGCAGTGTCCTGAAGGGTGCATGGGAGTTTGCCCAACCAGTCTACATTTGTTTTGTGGACTTGGAAAAGGCTTTCGACCATGTCCCTCGGGGAATCCTGTGGGGGGTACTCTGAGAGTATGGGGTATCGGACCCCTTGATAAGGGCTGTTCAGTCCCTGTACGATCGGTGTCACAGCTTGGTCCGCATTGCTGGCAGTAAGTCGAACCCATTTCCAGTGAGAGATGGACTCCACCAGGGCTGCCCTTTGTCACCGATTCTGTTCATAACTTTTATGGACAGAATTTCTAGGCGCAACCAGGGCATTGAGGGGGTCCGGTTTGGTGGACTCAGGATTGGGTCACTGCTTTTTGCAGATGACGTTGTCCTGTTTGCTTCATCAGGCCATGATCTTCAGCTCTCTCTGGATTGGTTCGCAGCTGAGTGTGAAGCAGCTGGGATGGGAATCAGCACCTCCAAATCCGAGACCATGGTCCTCAGCCGAAAAAGGGTGGAATGCCCTCTCAGGGTTGGGAGCGAGATCCTGCCCCAAGTGGAGGAGTTCAAGTATCTCGGGATCTTGTTCACGAGTGAGGGAAGAATAGAGCGTGAGATCGACAGGTGGATCAGTGCGGCATCCGCAGTGATGCGGGCTCTGCATTGGTCTGTCGTGGTGAAAAAGGAGCTGAGCTCTCAATTTACCAGTCGATCTACGTTCCTACCCTCACCTATGGTCATGAGCTATGGGTAGTGAGCGAAAGAACGAGATTGCGAATACAAATGGCTGAAATGAGTTTCCTCCGCAGGGTGTCTGGGCTTTCCCTTAAAGATAGGGTGAGAAGCTCAGTCATCCGGGAGGGGCTCAGAGTAGAGCCGCTGCTCCTCCGCATCGAGAGGAGTCAGATGAGGTGGCTCGGGCATCTGATCAGGATGCCTCCAGGACGCCTCCCTGGTGAGGTGTTCCTGGCACGTCTAATCGGAAAGAGGCCCCGGGGAAGACCCAGGACACGCTGGAGGGACTATGTCTATCGGCTGGCCCGGAAGTGCTAGAAGAAGTAGCCAGGGAGAGGGAAGTCTGGGCATCTCTGCTCAAGCTGCTGCCCCCGCGACCGATCTCGGATTAGCGGAAGAGGATGGATGGATGGATGGATGGATTGATGGATGGATGGATGGATGGATGGATGGATGGATGGATGGATGGATGGATGGATGGATGGATGGATGGTTATTTGGTGAAAGTGAAATCCCGCGAGAGAAAATTTCAAGCCCTGCAAGACAAGACTTTATGCAAAGAGATTTGGAAAAATCCTGCCCACATCTAAAACATTTACAAGCATGCACACAGTTCAATCATTTCTCATTTGTGTGAATGCTATTGTCAGACACAGTTCGTGTTGAGAGAAAGAAATGATATTCACTCACGGGCAGTTATACATTGCATTGTCACGATGTAATTCCAAACACGGAATCAAAATTCAATGCAATATTGACGAAAAGGTAAAAGCGAAAAGAGATTGAATATATGGACATAGGTATTATGACAGAAGTATGTAGATATTGTTTGGCTTTAAACTTTAAGTTGGAGACTTGTAGAATGTCTAATTCCTGTTGCCAAAACTAGTATTTCTTCCCAAAGAAGAGGCCTATCCACGAGAATTAAAAGTTTTGTTGTTTGGTGAAAGTGAAATCCACATACGCGAGCAGCAGAGACGTGAAGTTGCAGGCACATAGCGCAGGTAGGGAGATTGGTGAGCGAAGCAAGCAGGGGGTGAAGCCCCCTAGTTTTTAATATACTTCTACAATAAATTCTATCTATGGTTATAATGTTATTAATTTACTATCCTCTGCTTGCACTTTAAAAATGAAAGTATATGCTACACAATTGAACAGTTTTTTTCAATCTAAAAATTTTGAGAGCTGCTGTCTGTCACTTAAAATGTCATACACTTTTTAATAACCTCCTTGAACATCTGAAAATCTAATTTTAGAATAGCTCAAAGCACTGGAGCACTCTTAGCATGAGGGTTAAATAATTTTTAAATTATTTTTCTCTGCCCTTACTCTTCTTTGCTTCTACTGGCTTTGCTTCTACTGGATCTTTCAGCAGCATTTGACTTTGGACTATCAGTTTGTTTGCCATGTTTACTATTAAGTATGGCACTGTACTTGACTACCTTGCATCTTATCTGTAAAACCAAAGTTACTATGTTGTGGTAAATGTTTTTAGACCTGCAAATATCTCACTTTCCTTTATAATATATTAGACTTTGATTTTAGTTTTTATTTCTTCAGTGAAAATTTGTGTTTCACAAAATTAGAATTTACTTTCATATGTATGTTTTTTCGTTTTCAGGACTTTGAATAGTGTGTTACTTTTTAATTGAAAGCCAGATATGGATAGGGTTCATTAATAGGTACTTGACAATAAACAGTTAATTAGTAATAAGTGGATTAAGGAAGTCTGTGGTGGGTTGGCGCCCTGCCCAGGATTGGTTCCTGCCTTGTGCCCTGTGTTGGCTGGGATTGGCTCCAGCAGACACCCGTGACCCTGTGTTCGGATTCAGCGGGTTGGAAAATGGATGGATGGATGGATGGATTAAGGAAGTTTTCAGACCTCTTCTCTTTCTGCACACTTTATTATGTTGTTGATTTAATTTTAAATTGATAAAATGTCCATCTTTGTCCATCAATCCACACTCAAAAATCCACAATGACAAACTGAAAACATGCTTTCAGAAAGGTTTTCAACTTTATTAAAAATCAAAAAAATGAAATCTCTCATTCATATAAGTATTCAGATCCTTAATTCAATACTTTGTAGAAGCCCCTTCTGCAGCAATTACAGCAATACGTCTTCTTGAATAAATCTCTAGAATCTTTGCACACATGGATTTTGGCAGTTTATCCCATTCTTCCTGGCAGACCCTGTCAAGCTCCATTAAAAGAGATTGGAAACATTTGTACACTGTCATCATCAGGTCCCTCCACAGAAGTTCGATGGGGTTTAAGTCAGGGCAAGGACTGTCAGAGACTTTTCCCAAAGCCACTCCAGCATTGTCTTGGATATATGCTTTGGTTTATTTTCATGCTGAAAGGTAACTTGTCGCACCTATCTGAGGCCACCTGCATTCTGCAGCAGGTTTTCTACAATGACCTCTCACTACTTGGCTACATTAATCTTTCCCTCAATTATAACCAGTCTCCCTATCCCTGCCACTGTGAAACACCAGTATAAGCATAATGCGGCCACTACCTTGCTTAATCATAGAAATGGTATTAGGCAAGTGATGAGTACTGCCAGGTCTTTGCCTAACATCATACTTGCAGTTCTGCCCAAAGAGGTCAATTTTTGTATCATTAGACCAGAGAATTTTTTTCCTCATGCTCTCAGAGTCCGTTTAAATGTTATAAGCCTTTTATTACAGAATTGTTTCTGTTCAGTTACTCTATAAATATCAAATTGACAGAGTGCTGCTGAAATGGCCGTCCTTACGACAGGTTTTCCTTTCTCTGCAGAGGACTTCTTAAGTACTGTTAAAGTGACCATTGGGTTCTTGGTCACCTCCATGACCAAGGCCTTTCTTGCCTAGATGGCCAACTCTAGAAAGAGTCCTGTTGGTTCAAAACCTTTACCATTTCACAATTATTGAGGCCACAGTTTCCCTGGGATCACTCAAAACTTTAGAAATGGTTTTATACTATTTCCCTGATCAATACTTTACCAGTTCTAGATACATCTCAAGGATAATTAAAGCAAACAGGATGCACCTGACCATAATTTGGAGTGCTACATGAAAGGATCTGAAAATTCATAAAAAATTAGAGATTTCAATTTTGATTTTTAATATACTGTATTTGCAAATCTTTCTGAGAAAATGTTTTCATTTTGTCATTATGGGTTATTAACTGTAGATTGATGGGCAAAAAGGTAACATTTATTAATGTAAAACTTAATCTACAACACAGTTTGTAGAAAGAAAGTGAAGGGGTCTGAATACTTCTTGAATCCAGTATTGGCCTCACTTTCTGTACGCTGGGTGATGTTTCGTTCTGGAACTTATATAATGTGTAATGAAAAGAAGTGCTATGCTGATAAAAGACTACTTGGGCAAATGTGCCAATAAGATGCTACGAGTCAGAAGATATCCTCAAGACAAAGATACTTAAATGGGAACAGAAAGTGTTGATCTGTATGCCAGTTGAGGATAGACTTGAAGGGAATGGGAGTGAGAACTGTTATCATTGTAAAGTGTAGAAGAGAAGGAAAACTTCCAGAAACACCACAGAGAAAGAGAGAAACGTTATGAAAGTTTGGTAAAAGTCTGACACTTCCTCCTTTGTCAGAGACTGCCATATTTTAGCAGGGATTAATAATGCAAAAAAACCACTGACTACTAGAGGAACCTAATGCCTTGCACTACTATAACTATAGAGCTGTCCTAATCACAAAAGTGATTCTAGGTAAATTCAGGCTGCCCATTGTTATTATTTTATTACTACTTATTTTAAATAAGTGAGTGACAGGGGCCAAGGAAATCTTTCATCTAAGAAAAGGCACTCTCAAACAAAGTCAAAATTAAGAGCAGACCACACATGCAAAGATATTAGGTAAATGAGGAAAGTCCAGGAGAGTTTTGAGAAAGGCAAATTAGACAAATATGAACAAAAGGAAGAAAGAGGGATAGATCCAAAATGTGGAGAGAAAGAGGCTAGAAACAGTGAGGGAACAAAAGTGGCGAAAATGGCTATAAGCCAGTAACATAGTTTGGTATTTGGAAGAATAAGATATAACAATATTCAAATCTGAAAAAGCAGTTTAGGTAAAATAAGCACAAATTGTTTGCAATCCTAAAGTTAGTGAGTCCCAAATGCTAAATTTGGGCATGTGCATAATGCTACAACAGCTGCAGAGCTTAATGTGCTATAATGCAGTGGTTCCCAAAGTGGGGGTCGTGGGATATTGGGGGTGGGGGGGGGGGTGGGGGGGGGGGGGGTTGGGGTCGCGAGATGATTTCCAAGAAATCAAATACTTTTTAAAAACTTTTTAGAAATTAATTAATTTAATTTTTTAGAAATAACATTTTATCCATAACTAACAAAAGATAAAAACTAGTAGTTAATAGTTACATTTAAAAAAAACATGCAAATTAAAAAGCCATCAGACTGTCTTGGAGCGAGTGCGTCGGTGTGTGTACAGACGGTGCTGGAGCGATGCTGGGGAAAAAGAAAGGTCTTAAAGCAAGAGTCTTACAAGTGGCGCCTCACGTAAAATTCACGCATTGTATTATACACAGAGAAGCTCTTGCGAGCAAAACACTTGACCCAGAACTTAAACGTGTTCTTGAGACTTCGATAAAAATGGTCAACAATATAAAAGCGCATCCACTCAATATCAGACTGTTTGCCACTCTCTGTAACGAACTGCGATCGAAGCATGAGTGCTTGCTTTTCCATACAGAAGTCAGGTGGCTTTCACGAGGGAATGTGCTCTGCCGCCTGTTTGAGCTGCGGGACGAAGTGCGCTTATTTCTGATGGAGCATGGGTCCCAGCTCGCTGATCACCTCACTGATCCTGACTGGTTAACAAGGCTAGCGTATTTGGCTTGCATATTTGAAAAACGGAATGGACTTAATATGTCATTTCAAGGTGAGAACACACACATAATTTCGCTAAATGATAAAATCCACGCATTCAAGAGAAAATTTGAGCGCTGGACTGAGCGAGTTGAAATAGGAAGGACTGATATGTTTTCTGAGCTGGATGAAAAAAGTTATATGGTTGTTAGAGCGTTATGTTCTTTTTTGTTGTCATGCTCTTGTTTGGATAAGATATTTTGTTGAAATTAAACAAATGAGTAAATTACTATTAAAAAAAATTATATGGTTGTTAGACCATTGTGTTCTTTCGTGTTGTCATTCTCATGTTTGGATAGGCCTATTGGCGCATGTGCACCGTTGCGCGCAACATTTGTATATTTTAATCACTTCCGAGGATAGTGGGGGTCACGAGTCACTGGCACGGTTATTTTGGGGGTTGTGAGCTGAAAAGTTTGGGAACCCCTGCTATAATGCAATACCATTTTGTACTCTTAAATATGAGTTGGTGAGTTATAGAGATATCATTGTAGTTTGTAATGAACTTAATATGCAGGTGGTTTTAATTTTTTGGAATAAATAGCAATATTCTTAAAGATATTGACAAAGGAGGAACTGAGGGAAGGTTATGCATCTAAATTAAATAATTAGGGAGGAGCCTTTTGGTAGCTTAACACACAATACCATACATTTCAGTAACTGGCTTTTTTCAGACAGAAACAGAAAAAGTCATGGGGAGGGTGAGAAGGTAAAAGAAAGGGTAGGAACACTAAACATGTTTTCAGACTCAACAGATTTCAACAGACGATAAAATAAGAAAATAATTGTGAAACTGGGATGTTCCAAACAATCAGGCACAACACTATTTGTAATAATACCTTAATGTGCCCAAAGAAAACCACACAGAATGACTACCAATTCTCTGAGTCTAGGAAATGCCAGCTCAGACAGGAAACGGTGTCCTTCACCACAGCAACAAATAAAAAAACATAAAAACTGTGAAGGTCAAGATTTCAGTGGTGACCCTTCAGTTTGTTTTTTTTTTGTTTTTTTTTATGGAGTGGAGTGGAGCATACAAAAAGAACAAGATGAAGCTAAAGTAAGGTCAACAAAAACCAGAACAATGGGTTGAAACCTCTATATCATACACCTTTGTATCTAATCTGTTGCATACTAAGATAGCATGCTTAATGCTGTGTATTTTTGCATTCCACAAATAGTTAGAAAGCAGAGCTCAAGCCTTGGACTAAAATTTGAGGTCATGGGGAGTGAGTGGTGTGGAAAAAAACTTCCTATATTTTCAAAGAAGTCATTCATGGAGAACAGAAGAAAATGCAGAACAATTCTTTATTTACACATAGATATGCACAAATGTCTCAGTCCATGGAGTGAGCATTTACTTCATTCCTTTCTTTTTATACTTTTCTATTACCATTACCTTATCTAATATCTCATGTCATCTAACTTTTAAAATGCAGAATTCTATCATCTTAGCCAATTGCCTACAGCCACCAGTAACTTCATATACATTGTGGAATAAGGACACAAACAACGATAAAGTTTTGGGGTTTTTAGCCCCGTATACTGTAAAGTAAATTGTCAGTTTCGTTTTCATAAACTCAAAAAGACATTGAAGGGAGGGATTTTATGCTGGCGGACAGGAAATTAACGTGAGGGATGCTGGGAAGAGTCGTGGTGGATTCTGGGAGCATGACGTCATCATGGGTCAGCAGAGGGAAGGAATGAACCCAGAAGTGTGCGCTTTCTAGAGCCGTCCGGGCACTCTTTACGGTTGCGCCGTCTCTGCCTTTCTATGGAAGTAAAGAAAGAAAGATTAGTACATTGCCATTGTCCCCCCGCGGGGCATTTTACGCAGCAAACCGGGTCGATCAGCTGTTCCCCAAGCGCTCGTGTGTGACAGGACCCCCCCGTTAGCCCTGACCCATCGGGTCGGGCGACCCGAACCGAGAGGTCGTGTACCCGGGAGAGAGCATCAGCGTTGGCTTGCAGGGAGCCCCGGCAATAAACGACAGTAAACTTAAACGGCTGCAGTTTCAAAAACCACGAGGATTCGAATCCCGATGAAGGGCCATCCACTGGAGGGTGGCATGGTCCCTCACTAAGGTGAACTCTCGGCCCAACAGGTAGTACCGCAGGTGGGTTACTGCCCATTTGATGGCCAAGGCTTCCCGCTCCACCGCTGCATACCTTGTCTCCCAGTCCAGCAGTTTCCGGCTCAGGTATTTCACGGGATGCTCGACACCATCGATGCTTTGGCTCAGCACGGCACCTAAACCTGTGTCCGTAGCATCAGTCTGGAGAATAAAAGGTAACAAGAAGTTAGGCGTTCTTAATATAGGTGCCGGGGTAAGGGCCCGTTTCAAGTCACTGAATGCTCGTTCCGTTTCCTCGGTCCACACCACATGTAAAGGGGCCCTTTTCTTTGTTAAGTTCGTCAAGGGTGCTGCTCTCTTAGAGAAGTGGGGCACAAACCGGCGGTAGTACCCAGCTAGTCCTAAGAAGGCTTGCACCTGTTTCTTGACCACCGGACAGGGCCATTCCAGGATGTCTTTCACTTTGGTACACTGTGGTTTCACTAGTCCTCCTCCTACTAGGTAGCCCAAATATCGGGTTTCGCTTATCCCAAAGTAACACTTGCCGGGGTTGATACGAAGCCCGGCCTTCGCTAGTGTCAGGAGAACAGTGTAAACCTGCACTACATGTTCCTCCCAGGTGCCGGAATAGATGAGTACGTCCTCCAGGTAGGCGGCACAATAGGACTGGTGGGGCCGTAGCACTCGATTCACCAGACGTTTAAAGGTTGCTGGCGCCCCATGCAGTGACCGCTAGGGGTGCTAAAAGCAGTCTTCTCTTTCGCAGATGCCGTTAAGGGAATTTGCCAATACCCCTTCGTCATGTCAAGAGTAGTCAGATAACGGGCCGTCCCCAGCCTCTCCAGGAGCTCATCCACCTGGGGCATGGGATATGCGTCGAACTTTGAGACCTGATTAAGGCGTCTGAAGTCGTTGCAAAATCTCCATGACCCGTCCGGTTTGGATACGAGGACAATAGGACTGGACCAGGGGCTATGGCTCTCCTCGATGATGTCCATGTCTAACATACGTTGAACCTCTAGCTCCACTTCAGCATGTTTCACCTTAAGGAGGCGGTAGGGTCGTTCTCTGACAACCACACCCGGGTCTGTCACAATGTCGTGCTGAATCAACGAGGTCCGGCCAGGTGCCTCGCTGACCACCTCTGGGATGGACAGGATTGCTCCTATCTTTGGTGGGACAATAAATTGGTGCCGAAGTTAAGGGGTGTTTTTTCTGAGAAAAGGGAGAGAGCGGGGCCGGGAGGAGGATCGTTTTCCCTGTCTCTCCACGGCTTCAGCAGGTTGATGTGATATACTCTCTCACTCGATCGACGATTTGGCTGACTCACCAAATAATTAACGAGTCCTTTTCTCTCTTTAACTTCGTACGGGCCCTGCCAATGAGCAAACAGTTTAGAATGTGAGGTGGGCGTGAGTACCATTACGCAATCCCCTGGCTGAAATTTGCGTAAGGAGGCATTCCGGTTATAATTCCGGACCTGTGCTGCTTGAGCCCTAGACATGTGGTCTTTAAGTAAGGGTCTGATTTTTTCCAATCTATCACGTAACTACGCGATATACTCCAGTAGGTTGGTGGAGGGAAGTGCCTCCCCTTCTCAGCCTTCTTTTAATACATCTAATAGGCCCCGGGGTTGTCGTCCGTATAATAACTCAAATGGGGAAAACCCTGTGGAGGCCTGCGGCACTTCCCTATAAGCGAAAAGCACCAGTGGTAAAAGCTGGTCCCTGTTCCTACTGTCCGCTCTGACGTATTTGTGACTGCAAGGGGATTAGACAGTGCACAGTACCTTTCCTCTCGGGTCCAGCTGCAGTCCATGGTTGAGAGGGCAAGCTGGCAGCATGTGTCCCGGCTCCCCGCACTTGAAACAGCGCGGTAGCACGAGTTTCCGTTCTTTTGGCTTGGCCGGAGCTTCTGTGGCGCGGCGAGTGGGCTCGGAGGCTGCGGCCTGTCCCTGCTGGGACCCACGACTGGAACCATCAGACCCCCCGACTTGGGTCACCACCAGTTGTCTCTCTAGTACCTCCAGAAGACCATTCATATCTTTAAACGGGTGCCTCCGGACCTGTTGGGCAAGATAATCTGGCATCGCATATATGAGACCCTCACAAGCCACTTGCTCTACCACCTGGCGAGCCTGGTGTTTATCTGGCCGTAGCCAGTGCCCTAGCTTACCCCAGTACTCAAAGGACTGGGCCCTAGCTGGGAGTGTGGGGTCAAAGCGCCAGTGTCTCCAGACGCGTGCCTGCTGGCCGGAGGTCATTCCATAGCGCTGGTACACTTTTGCCTTCAGGAGGTCGTACTGGGCGGCTTCCTCCTCAGGAAGGTCGTGATAAGCTCGCTGTGCGGGCCCTTTTAGGTAAGGTGCCAAGATGGACGTCCACTCCACCTGCGGCCACTGATTTCAGGTGGCTGTTTGCTCGAAAATGGAAAGATACGACTCTATGTTGTCATCCTCCGTGAGAACTAGCATTGGAGGGGGTGGAGGGCTTGCGGGCTCCGGCCTTACCGCTTCTGCCGCTGCCAGCCACCTCCTCATATCCGCAAGCTCCGTCTTGGACGCCGCTTGCTTGAGCTTGACGGCCTGGAGCTCCGCGACCAGGGTGTTGAGGACCACATTCAAGTCCTGTCCTTTTGTCATCTTTCCAGACTGTTTGTATCCTGTCGACTACGCAACTGTGGAATAAGGACACAAACAACGATAAAGTTTTTGGGTTTTTAGCCCCATATGCTGTAAAGTAAATTGTCAGTTTCGTTTTCATAAACTCAAAAAGACATTGAAGGGAGGGAGGATGGACATTTTATGCTGGCGGACAGGAAATTAACGTGAGAGATGCTGGGAAGAGTCATGGTGGATTCTGGGAGCATGACGTCATCATGGGTCAGCAGAGGGAAGGAATGAACCCAGAAGCGCTTTCTAGAGCCGTCCAGGCGCTCTTTACGGTTGCGCCGTCTCTGCCTTTCTAAGGAAGTAAAGAAAGAAAGATTAGTACACTGCCGTTGTCCCCCCGCTTTACGCAGCAAACCGGGTAGATCAGCTGTTCCCCAAGCGCTCGTGTGTGACAACATGTTGATTCTTCTATTATTCTAAACATCACTTCATTAATAGGGGTATTCTATTGGTTTTCCCATTGTTCTTATCACCGCTTCATAATAGGGGTATTTGGGCATTTTAAGGTAGTGTTAATTAATCATTTACTTCATTTTAATCTTACTAATTACTTTAATGGTTCCTCTAAGATGAGGCAACCCTCATATGCTCAAGCTTTAAGCCACATTTATTTAACCCTTTTGTTACCCTCAGTGGGGCAGCATGGTGGCACAGTGGGTAGCGCTGCTGCCTCGCAGTTGGGAGATCTGGGGACCTGGGTTCACTTCCCGGGTCCTCCCTGCGTGGAGTTTGCATGTTCTCCCCGTGTCTGCGTGGGTTTCCTCCGGGCGCTCCGGTTTCCTCCCACAGTCCAAAGACATGCAGGTTAGGTGGATTGGCGATTCTAAATTGGCCCTAGTGTGTGCTGTTTGTGTGTGTCCTGCGGTGGGTTGGCACCCTGCCCGGGATTGGTTCCCTGTGTTGGCTGGGATTGGCTCCAGCAGGCCCCTGTGACCCTGTGTTCGGATTCAGCGGGTTGGAAAATGGATGGATGGATGGTTACCCTCAGTCCTTTTCCTTATGCTTTTAATAATCTATTGTTACAACTTTTTTCAAGTATATACTTGTATTAAATTGTAAAAATTATCATTTATTGATTAAAATTCTAGTGATTTTCATTTTAATGATATCAGCAATATAGTGGAAGAATAATGGCAAAGTAGACTAAGAGTTGAGTAAATCTTTTATACTCCTGAGAACACATTAGTAATTGGAGATTTCAATATTTTGTATAAGGATAGAGATATCTAAATGTCTAAAGGAGATTTCTTTTCTAATATCCTTCCCAGAGGAACCCTGTTGGGGCATAAAGGCAGATTTACATCAGTTTATAGACAGTTCATCACAGAAACTGAACAAATTAAGAACATGAAGGATATAAAGCAGTAATCGAGAAAAGCAATATATGATCAGAAAATAAGAAAATTTAATGCTGAATATTGTGAATTCTTACAGGGAACAGCTTCTGTAGGGAAATTATAAAATGCTCAACAGATCTATTAAAAAGCAAAGAGGACAGAGAGCAGCCCTGCCTTGTTTCTTTACAAATACAGAATGGGTGGGAGTGATTTTAGCAACCACACTGATAAACTTTAATCCCACCGACTGCAGATCCATCAGTACAGGAGCCTGAAAACCACTGGGCAGCATCCCTAATAGAAGCCTCCTGATCATGAAGTCACATCAAAGACATACTCGGATTGAAGAAACATAAAGAGGAAGCCTTATCATAAAAGAAAATCAGGAAGAATGAAGATATAAGAAAAAAATCAGAATGGATAAAAGAATCAAAAACATTTTAAACTACCATATACAAAGTAAAACACCATAAAAGGGGTGCAAAATGGGATAATGTAATTGCTTGCAATAACAAGGGACTAAAGAAGAACAGAAAAAGAAATCTAAGCAAACTATCATAGACTAAAATATAAAACGACCAGAACACAAAGGAATTCACTGAAGGCTACTGAGAGGCCAAAGTGTAAAGTGGGCAGAAGAAATTAGAAATGGCTATTACAAAGGAAAATCTCCTGTTGCCTGGAAATTATAAATAGTTTCAAGAATTAGCTTTGGGTCAGCACTGATTGCATTCCCTGAGGAATGAGAAAGCTTAGGTTGAATAGGAAACAGAAGAAAAGGTTACTGCCCCATCTCACAGGCTCTTTGCATTACCGGAGACATCACTGTCCTAGTTTGAGCTATTAATGTTTCAAAATGGCCCTAAATGGATAAACTGGAACTTTTCCAAGCTTTTTTGTAGAATTGTTTGGCAGTTGGCATAAGTAAGAAACTTTGTCATCAGGAATCTTGGACTTGACAATGTTCCAGAAGGAAATTATACTTACAATATGGAATCTTTAAACCACTGAAGAAACATTAAACAGGTGAATAATTACAACAAGGTGAATAATTCTAACAAGGCATAGGTATTCTTAGGACCTGAAAAAGATTATCTATCAGTGCATTTTCCCTAATCCCCACAATGCAAATATAATGTCTTCAGTTTCTGTCCTCTAAATTGATTAACCTAGGCATTAGGGAGACAGCCTGGTCAAAGGTTACAGGGAAGTCCTTGTTAGAGGAAAAACAGTTGAAAATAAATGGATACTCAAAGGCATCAAAGCAGATTGACACAGGGTGGCATCTACATGAATCTTTCCTTTTCTAACAACACAGATAGAGTAAGAGTTACGAATAACATTAATTCTCTGAGAAACAAGCACAAAAATGTGATTCATTTTGAAAAGACTTCATAAATGTACATCAAATATTATATATATTTTATCCAAAAATATACATAATCTGTGAAAGGCAAGGCAAACTATAAAACATTTAAAAATAAGATATCCAACTAACTGCAACATGTGATATAAACCATTACAAGGTTTTGAGAGAAACTAAAAATAATAATTGTAATGTAAGTTTAGAAGAATTGCACAAATTTCCATCCATCCATCCATTTTCCAACCCGCTGAATCCGAACACAGGGTCACGGGGGTCTGCTGGAGCCAATCCCAGCCAACACAGGGCACAAGGCAGGAACCAATCCTGGGCAGGGTGCCAACCCACCGCAGGACACACACAAACACACCCACACACCAAGCACACACTAGGGCCAATTTAGAATCGCCAATCCACCCAACCCGCATGTCTTTGGACTGTGGGAGGAAACCGGAGTGCCCGGAGGAAACCCATGCAGACACGGGGAGAACATGCAAACTCCACGCAGGGAGGACCCGGGAAGCAAACCCAGGTCCCAGGTCCCCCAGATCTCCCAACTGCGAGGCAGCAGTGCTACCCACTGCGCCACCGTGCCGCCCTGCACAAATTTCTTCCAGTACAACTCATGTAAGAAGGAAAAAAAGAAAAGACAATTTTCACTTTTGGAAATATGCAACATAAAATAATTGTAAAACAAAAAATGAATTTTATTTTTTTATTTTTCATTCAAGCAGAAATAAAAATTAGCACAGTATTAAAAAAGTCAGACATGGGATTCAAACCTAGAATGCTGAATCTGAGAGACAGCAGCTTTAGCCACTGTACCACTCAGTTTACAAGTGGTCCTAAAATGAGGAAAGATTATCTTTGCAAATTCCAGAAATAACTTCAGATCAAACAAGTACTTCATAATTGAAAAGCAACTATTTTATCTTCAATATATTACAGGACACAATCAATTGTAGTGATTATAAGGTAGTTGACTTCACTTAGCTCTCCATTGTAAAATGAATATTAATAATACAAATACATGAAAGTAATATTCTTAAAAATATCCAGCATGGTTTTTAAGGGGAAAAAATATTTCAAAGATATGTTTTAGGCCTTCGAGGCCAATTCCAGTAGCTCAGGACAGCAAAACTTAACAAATTTTCTCAAAACACTTTTCATACAGCTCCCATATCCCTAAAGGTATAAACCATCAATAATACAACCGTATTACAAGTTGGTGAATGACCTACAGATAAAAGAAGAATGTTACACCTGAAATGAAGTCTCTTGTAGGTCTGTGATTCAATTGTTACTGATTCTAATTTATATTATTAGCATAGAGGGAGATGGCATAAATAAGTCAATAAATAGCCAAAGGGCATAATAATTAGAAATCTTAGGGAAAGGACAATCTTTAACAAAAGGTATACACTTGGAGAATACAGTTTAATGTAAACTTATGCAGAGTGATTCTTGCATGCGAAAAAAGAAAACCACTGATTATGAATATGATATGTGAGATGCTAACCTACAAGAATGCTGTTATGAGAAGGATTTAGGGATACAGTATATGTTCACATGTTTTCCCCATTACTTTTTTTCTAGAATACTTAAATTATAAATATTCAGATACTGTATATTGAGTAATATTTGCAGATATTGCAGATGTATATTTGCAAATGACTCCAGCACTGGAGGAACTACAAATACTGAAAACGCAGCTGAACAATTCAGACTGTCCTACAGCATCTTGCAATGCAATACTGTACTGTATATAAAGCTGCAAAATACAACATGCAGGCAAAAGAAACATTGCGTCCCTGGACTCTCTCTGGAGAAACTCTTCAGTTCTGAACAGGGAAGGCCCCATGGAAACCTAATCTTCAAAATTCTCAGTGCCATCAATAAAGCTGATCCAGCAGAATTCTTTCACTTAATCAAGACCATCAGGAGAAATCAAAAGAAACAAGATGCAAGAAAAAACATTTCTTCACAAAACAAAATTAAGGAATCTGAAACAAATTCCCAATACATGTAGATGAAGCAGAACTTTTGGCATCTTTTAAAAAGTATATGTAATGATTAGAGATTTATTCAGGTAGAAAGGGTGTGAAGGCCTTCAAACATTTCATAAAAGGTTTCCTTTGCCTGCCTGGAAAAGGCCTCACCTCAGTGGGCATTATTACATCAACACTGGCCTGCCTCAGGCTTTGCAGACAAAAAATAAATTAAAGCCTCCAACATAAACTTAAATGTCTCAAAATGTTAGTGATGTTATATTACTAATGTGCTTGAGTAATCCTGGAAGTTCTCCATTAAGCCTGTATCGGCAGTTGTATCATTTCGGACCATCAGTATAATCAATGATATGTGAAGCCTCACAGCCCATCTGCATCATGTGACAGGTTTGTCCTGTTTTTTGAATCACATAAAAAGATATCAGTATATATAAGATGCTGGGAGAGATGGTAAAGATTTGGTATATAAATAATAGTTCTAGTTCCTGCACCGCCGAGAGTGGCAGTCTTTTCAGCAGCTCCGTGTATGACTGTATGTGTATGTGTACTTTTCTACTTTTATTTTTTTATTTTTATTTATTGATCACTCCTATCACTTTATTTTATGTGGATTCGTTCCCTGGACACACTTACTTTTACAACGTGGGCATGGATTTTTACACGCCGAGACTTGTCTATTCAAGTACTGAACTTCGAGCGCTGAGAACAAATGCCAGTGCCGGTGTGGTTCCCTATTTACCCGACGAGGTAAGAAGAAGGCGGTATCGTGGCAGCAGAGCCGGCACTAAGCTAAAAATGAAGCGGCTTGTGAGAAAGTGCCGTTTTAAGCCTTTGGTGCCTTCTGTAATTCTGGGAAATGTGAACTCAATCTCAAATAAGATCGACGAACTGGCTGCGCTGGTGAAAAATGTCAGACCTACAGAGAATGCAGTTTGTTGTGCTTTTGCGAAATGTGGCTAACTACCACCATCCCAGATGCCAACGTGGAGCTACCTGGGTTTAGCACAGTTAGAGCGGACAGAGGTGCAAGTACCTGTGGGAAACACAAAGGAGGAGGACTCGCTCTCTATGTTAATACACGGTGGTGTAACTCTGGACATGTTAACGTCAAAGTCTCCACTTGCTGCAAGGACATCGAACTGCTGGCCGTAAGTTTGCGTCCCTATTACTTGCCCAGAGAGTTTGGACATGTCATTGTTGTCATCGTGTACATCCCTCCTTGGGCAGACGTTGAGACAGCGAGTGACATCATCCATTCTGCTGTTGCTAAGTTACAAACGCAGCACCCTGAGGCGCTTGTGCTAGTTGCTGGAGACTTTAACCATGTGACGCTGAACAAAACATTACCTGCCTTCTCCCAGTATGTAGATTGTATCACCCGGGGAAATAAGACTATTGATTTACTGTATGCAAAAGTTAAAGACGCATACAGTGCCACCCCGCTGCCTGCGCTTGGGAAAGCAGATCATAACCTGGTTCTGCTTCAGCCTCACTACAAACCAAAAGTGAGGGTTCTACCTGCAACCACACGATCATTCAGGAAGTGAACCCCTGAGGCAGAGCAGGCTGTGAGAGAATGTTTTGGAACTACAGACTGGGATATCCTGCAGGGATCACATAATGAGAACATTGAGGAGGTTGTTGACTGCACTACTGACTACATCAACCTCTGTATGGACATTGTAGTTCCAGTAAGAACTGTACGCTGCTATGGTAACAACAAGCCATGGATTACAAGTGACATCAAGGGCCTTTTGAACCAGAAGAAAAGGGCTTTCAAAGGCGGTGATCAGCATGAGCTCAAGCGCGTGCAGAAGGAACTCCGAGTCCAGCTCAGGGCTGCGAAGGAGCAGTACAGGAGAAAGCTGGAGCAGAAGTTGCAGAATAACAGCATGAAGGAAGTGTGGGATGGGATGAAGATCATCACTGGCTGCAGCTCAAAGCGGGGTACCACCATCGAGAGAGACGTGAAGAGAGCAAACCAAATGAACAACTTCTTTAACAGGTTTGACCACCCTAACCCACTCTCACTCTCACCTCGGAGTACTGCACCCTCCACAAATCCATCTGCTGATACCAGCATAGGAGAGACATCCCCACCCATAATTACAACAGCGCAAGTGAGCAGAGAGCTGAGGAGACTTCGTGCCAGCAAAGCAGCGGGTCCAGATGGAGTATCGCCACGACTGCTGAAGGTCTGTGCATCGGAGCTGGGGGGTCCTCTACAGCGCATCTTCAACCTGAGCCTGGAACAGGGGAGAGTCCCGAGGCTTTGGAAAACATCTTGCATCACCCCAGTCCCAAAGGTATCACGTCCTAGTGAGCTAAATGACTTCCGGCCTGTTGCTCTGACATCACATGTGATGAAGACCATGGAGAGGCTGCTGCTTCACCACCTGAGACCACAGGTTCAACACTCCCTCGACCCTCTGCAGTTTGCATATCAGGAGAAGGTGGGAGCGGAGGATGCCATCATCTATATGCTACATCGATCCCTCTCCCACTTGGACAGAGGCAGTGGTGCTGTAAGAATTATGTTTCTAGACTTCTCTAGCGCCTTCAACACAATCCAACTTCTGCTCCTTAGGGATAAGCTGACAGAGATGGGAGTAGATTTATACCTAGTGGCATGGATCGTGGACTATCTTAAAGACAGACCTCAGTATGTGCATCTTGGGAACTGCACGTCTGACATTGTGGTCAGCAACACAGGAGCGCCACAAGGGACTGTACTTTCTCTGGTCCTGTTCAGCCTATATACATCGGACTTCCAATACAACTCGGAGTCCTGTCATGTGCAAAAGTTCGCTGATGACACTGCTATCGTGGGCTGCATCAGGAGTGGGCAGGAGGAGGAGTATAGGGACCTAATCAATGAGTTTGTTAAATGGTGCGACTCAAACACCTACACCTGAACACCAGCAAAACCAAGGAGCTGGTGCTGGATTTTAGGAGGCCCAGACCCCTCGTGGACCCCGTAACTGTGTGCAGATGGTGCAGACCTATAAATACCTGGGAGTGCAGCTGGATGATAAATTAGACTGGACTGCCAATACTGATGCTCTGTGTAATAAAGGACAGAGCCAGTTATACTTCCTTAGAAGGCTGGCGTCCTTCAACATCTGCAATAAGATGCTGCAGATGTTCTATCAGACGGTTGTGGCGAGCGCCCTCTTCTACGCGGTGGTGTGCTGGGGAGGCAGCATTAAGAAGAAAGACGCCTCACGCCTCGACAAACTGGTGAGAAAGGCAGGCTCTATTGTTGGCATGGAGCTGGACAGTTTGACATCTGTGGCAGAGCGACGAGCGCTCAGCAGGCTCCTATCAATTATGGAGAATCCACTGCATCCACTAAACAGTGTCATCTCCAGACAGAAGAGCATCTATCTATCTATCTATCTATCTATCTATCTATCTATCTATCTATCTATCTATCTATCTATCTATCTATCTATCTATTGTGGACGAAAAAGGCACACTGAAAAGCAGGCAGATAATAGTTTCTAAATTCTCCTGTTTATTAATTTGGAGTCACAGTAAGTAGAGATTCAAAAGAGTATAACTTATTGCCGCAAAGCTCAATTGAACCCAGGAGGGGTTTTTTATACTTCAGCATCTCATGATTAATAAGACAGAAAGAACATCCTTATCAAAACAGTAAAGTTAAACAATATGTCTGTTGAGCTAAGCATTATCTGTGTTTTGGAAGCTAAGCACAGGAGAGATTCCTTTGCATAAACTACATGTACTTTCTGCAGCCTTGTGACCTTGTCCCTGAAACATTCACTCTGAGAAAGGGAAAACAAGAAACAGCTTTATTCATCCATCCATCCATCCATTTTCCAACCCGCTGAATCCGAACACAGGGTCACGGGGGTCTGCTGGAGCCAATCCCAGCCAACACAGGGCACAAGGCAGGAACCAATCCCAGGCAGGGTGCCAACCCACCGCAGGACACACACAAACACACCCACACACCAAGCACACACTAGGGCCAATTTAGAATCGCCAATCCACCTAACCTGCATGTCTTTGGAATGTGGGAGGAAACCGGAGCGCCCGGAGGAAACCCACACAGACACGGGGAGAACATGCAAACTCCACGCAGGGAGGACCCGGGAATCGAACCCAGGTCCCCAGATCTCCCAACTGCGAGGCAGCAGCGCTACCCACTGCGCCACCGTGCCGCCCCAGCTTTATTCATGTGGACACTATTTCTCCTGAATCCTGGAATAACATATTTTTGTTAGTTCATAAGCCAAAGCGTCTCTCACTGGCAAGTTACAAAATAGTTATTATAAAAATTCTAATTTACTAAACACACAAAATACATGGTTCTGAGGAGAACATTCTTCTTCTACATTCCCCCCTTTTTGAACCAACAAAAATATGGGTGACATAGGAGTAACGCAGGAAAGAGTAGGAGAAGGGGAAGGAGTGGAAGAAAAGGAGGAAGAAATTGGAAGCATGCATTCTTCGTGTAACATATAAGCCTTGGCCACGGAGGCAGTGAAATTCTGGGACACAAGATATCTAATTAGGGGGACTACACAGCAGGCTACAAGTAACAGAATGATAAAAACAACGGCCAGTGAAATAAAAACTGACCTGAGCCATCAGCCCCAGGGGCTAGAAATGCCAGAAGTGGTAGCTAATTCATTTGAAAGGGCAGTTAAACCTGGCAAAGCACGGGTGATCGATACATCGGGAGCCATATTATTAGGGATGTAAGTGCAGCACGCATCACCAAACATAGCACATACACCCCCCTTTTCAGCAAGGAGCATATCTAATGCTAATCGATTTTGCCAAGTCATAAGGGATGTTCTATCAAGCTGTTCATGTATCCCTTCAACAGCCTCTTTAGTAAAATTCAGGAAACGCTGTTGGTTGTAATATAAGTAATTAATCCAATCTACATTTTTATTTATTGTAACTTGGGGGAAAATAGACTCAAATCCGGCAGCAACTTGATCTCGCGCTTTAAATTTATCAGGGACTCCGCGAGGGACACCAATGGAATCAAAGTAAACGCCAGGGCCGTGAAGAGAGAATGTGGAGGGGTCAGCAGAGTGGGGTCGACGACGTCGGCCAGAGCTGGACGACACGCGAGGAGAATTGAAAGGGAGGAGGCGGAAAGGCATAACAAGTTGGGTTAATGCGCATGTGCCAGTCCAAACAGGGGGAAGAATATCAAGTAATTTTAATGTACTGCACATCCACCAAATATCAGCACGCGGAGTGGACTGTGTCAACAGGAAAAGTTATAATGTAGAATTAAATGAGGTGGATTTAACCTGGAAAGTCTGGGAACAGAAGGAAGAAGGGATATGACCAACATTAGTACCTCGGAATGGGGAACTATAATTACTAGAGAAGCAGGTATAATTGCCTTCATGAGACTGGAACATCGGGGGAGTCATTTGAGGAGTGGGGGGGAAGAGGAGAGAAAGTGTAATGCAGTTAGAGTCTTCCGGTGTGGATGGAGAGGTAAAAAGAGCAAGGAGACAAGGAAGACCAACAGGGTCAGAAATATTAGAAAGAGGGAAAGGGACAGTAGCCAAATGTGGTCTGGCTATAGCACAGGCATAGCAATCAGATTGATTTACTTGCTTAGCCGAATATAATACCCACTGTAACCAACGATTCTGATCGCCATAGCCAGTTTCAATTGAAAAAGTGGATGAGAGGGTGGAAATATTCATAATCTTAACAGAAGAAAAGACTGAACCAGAAGGTGGGGAGACAGGTGTGTGTGCAGGAGAATGAGAGGTGTTAGTAACAGGATTGTCAATCTTAATTAGAAATCTCCCTAAAGGGTCTGTTCCAGATACATATGCCCCTAATATATAGGTTCCTGAGTCATGTAAAGAGGAGTTCTTCAAAATGATGATCAAGGGGTTACAATGGTTGTCAACACATTTATGAGAAGCATGTCCTTTTATGATAGAAAATCGATTTTTCAAACCGTATTTTTGGGCCTTCTTCTTTCAGAGAAGCTCGGAGACCTGTAAGACAAGAGAGAAGATCATTGTCCACAGTATGCAGGTTAACATTTCCTATAACCATGCCCACAGGCATGGGTCGTCCGGTCAGAATTTCAAACGGCGACAGTCCTAATTGCCGGTGTGTTCTTGCCCTCAATCACTTTAAGGCCAGAGGCAAAGTGTCCGGCCAGGATAAATTTGTCTGCTCACAGATTTTGGCTAATTTAGATTTTAGGGTGCCATTGCACCGTTCCACAATGCCTCCACTCTGGGGGTGGTATTTGCAATAATGATGCACAATTATCTGGAGCCAGGTGGTTAGTTCATTTATAATGGAATTCACAAAATGAGTGCCATTATCAGTTTGTAATTTCTGTGGTATGCCCCACCTAGGAATAATTTCTTTGATTAAAGCTTTGGCTACAGTTTTAGCATCAGCGTGTTTAGCAGGAAAAGCTTCTACCCATCGGGAGAACACATCAACAATTACTAAACAAAAACGGTAACCTTTAGACGGAGTTAGTTCAATGAAATCCATTTGGAGGTGTTCAAACGGACCCATTGGATTAGGTGTAACGGCGGGACTTACCTGGGTGCCTTTCCCTACATTAAACTTTTGACATAATGCACAGCGCCTGCAGAACTGCTCTGCATATGTAGAAAAGCCTGCAGCTTCCCAGTGTTTTTCAACATCCTGAATCATGGCGTCCCTTCCAGCATGGTCTAGGCCATGAGCGATTTTTGCCATACCTGGGAAAAAAGCCTTTGGGAGGAAAGGTTTGTTAGTTTGCCTATGGGTCCAGACTCCATCAGAGAGGGACCCTTCTTTTGGACCATTTTCTTTTTTCTCTGTCCGTGGCTGCACTCTGTAAAGAAACAAGTTGATTATCAGGGTCCTGGTTATTTCTCTGTTGGAATAAAGAAATTGGTGTGTTATTATATGCAGCCTGTTTAGCAAAGTGATCAGCTAATTCGTTTCCTTTGCTGACAGGATCTTGTTTTCCTCTGTGAGCTTGACATTTAACGATCGCTAACTTTGATGGTTTAGTTATAGCTTCTAAGAGGGATTCAATCAGTTTTTGATGTTGGATCGGTTTGCCAGCGCTGGTCTTAAATCCTCTTAATTTCCATAAGGCTCCATGATCATGGCAGACTCCAAAAGCATATCTGGAATCCGTATAAATTGTTATAATTTTCCCTTCGGACAACTGACATGCTCGGGTGATAGCTATCAATTCAGCTGCCTGTGTGCTTAAATTTGATGAAATTCGGTTTGCTTCCAGCAGGTGGCCACCTTTCACTACTACATAGCTGGTCGAGGGTGTTCCATTTTCCAATCGCAAAGAACATCCGTCCACAAAAATTAATTCTCCATTATATAACAGTGTTTCGTGTAGGTCTGGTCTAGGCTTTATAACTTTAGCTATTTCATCATGACAGTCATGTGGCTCTCTGTCTTCTTCAGTTAGAAGAAGAGTGGCTGGATTTAAGGTAGAGCATTTTTCAACAGTGACATTGGACAAAGTATAGAGTACATTTTGATAGTGTATTGCTCTTGCAGTTGTGAGATGTGAGGTTTTAGCCTGTACTAAAACAGAATGAACGGCATGAGGTACCTTTACTGTTAGGGGCTCATGAGCACTTTGTTTGTCTGTATGTGGTTGCGTTAAAACTGCATTCATTAATCCCCCCTTTTTGTCCACGAACACAGTGAATGGACGAGAATATAGTCAGTGAGAGTAATGCATTATTTTATTTATTTATTTATTTTTTAATCACATAGAGCCTTGTCAGCCTGCTATACCACTGCATGCAGCCAGATGGCAGTGTTAGCTAGATTTCGTAAAGGCTGTGCTCCTCCTGAAAAACTTACAATCAAACAACTTCTCAGGCTGCAAGCTGGTACTACTTTTAAATTAGGAATTCATCTTACCGTGGTGCCATACATGCTAGCCTCCAGATCATGGAAAAGTCCGAGGCGGAACCGGGTCAGCGACAACAAGGAAACACTAATTTCCGTGGCGACCCAAGTGCCAGCTGCAAACAAAGATAATCCATTTCGGGAAACACACAGCACAACTCCACAACAAGAAAACATTCCCATCAAAAGCTACGCAGGCACAGAGAAATATGCTGACTTAACCTGTTGTTTTGTGACCGGTCTTGGAAGGTTTTGAATGATGGTTAAACGGCCGCTAGAGAGAGCTCTTGTATCGCAAGAAATGTCATGACCTAAATATTTAACGATAGCTTGAAGTAACTGCAGTTTTTTTTTTTTTTTTCGACACTTTTTTATGGCCATTTTCACCTAAAAAGAATAGCAATTTTCTGAGTGTCATGTGCACTTGTTGTTTATTTATTTTTCTTTTCTTTTTTCTTATCTACATACTGTATCAATTTATTATCTTTTTCCGGCCAAAACCATAAACACAAGGGGCTTCAGTATATCCCTGAGGCATGAAGGTCCAGGTCCATCGGCGGTTTTGAAAGGTAAAAGCAAACCAGAATTGAGAATCAGGGTGCACGGGAATGGAAAAGAAAGCATTAGCAAGGTCAATAACAGAGAAGTACCGGGCGGACGGGGGCATCGTGGAAAGAATAGTGGAAGGATTAGGAACAATAGGTGTTCTAGGAAAAAAACGCAGAGTTAACTTGTCATAGGTCTGGAACAAAATGCCAGAACCCGTCAGCCTTTTTTACAGGAAAAAATGGGGGAGTTGACTGGAGAGTATGTAATTGGAATAATCGCTCCTCGCCTCACGAGATCAGAATGTATGGCGGTGATGCCAGCCTCTGCCTCTGGAGACAGAGGATCCTGGACACGGTACGGGCGGAAGGAAGATTTTGAGAAAATCACCAGTGGCTCAGTGTGCTATCCTTCCATAATCATTTTTCCCTTGGGACCACAGTGCTAAGGAAACACGGGGAACCGAATCTCCTAAATAGAAAACGCTTTGTGAATATGTGAGGTGCACTGAAGCAACTGCTTTAGTAGACAACAAAAATACATGGAATGTGCAAAGTTTCAGGGCATGTGCTGGAGGAAAGAAAAGATTCTAACCAAGGTGTGTCCACTTCAGTAGGGAACTACTGGGCAGTACAAGGCAGGGTGTCCAGGACTTGTAAGTGAGGAAATAGGCATGAGGGGAAAGATTGAAGGGCTTTCAAGAGGAAGGTGTGCAGGGAGATGTTCAGGGTACAGGCTGTAAAAGAGGGCTTGGGGTGTGTGGCGTCTGCTCCGAAGGGTTAGGCATCTGAGCAAAAGGATTATTAAGGTTTGATAAATGGAACCCGCGTCCTCTTCCGTGCCCTCGCCCTCGACCTCCAAAGAATTTTCCGCATCCTCTCCCCCTAGCCAGGTCAGTTCTTCCAGTAAAGTAATTTATTTGTGCAGCCAAAAGTTTGGTCTGTGTGTCTGACTCTTTTAATTTAGTCTGACTGTCAGCATGCTCTGCATGACGCTTGTCTTCCTCGAACATTGCGGTCTTCCAGCCTTTTTGCAGGACGTGCAGACTTTGCTTTGAATGTCACTTCTCAGTCCCGAGATGAAAGGAGGCACTGCAGCACGAGTTCTATCGTTTGTATTGTCCAGCCCAAAGTGATTAGCCATCAGATCTTGCAATCGGTGAGCCGGCTGAAAGTAGTGACCAGTTTGTGCCCTTTTTCTATTTTTTTTTCTGCCAGGGCTCCTTTCAAAGGCTCTCACTGGGCGAGGAAAGGACCTTCATTCCAACGCCAAGGGACACCGTTATGATCACCGTGATTTACAGTTGCCCATGTGGTGCTCAGCTGTCGACGGAGCACCTGTGTCCACTCTGCAGCATTTGTTTTATACATGTTATCCAGCTGCTGTAACGGCTCCACAAATTGCAGTCCACGGACTGCTCGTGCGCTGGGAGACAGATGACTCTTTTAATTTCTGCCATTGCAACCCAGTAGCACCTTGTGAATGATCTGAATTATCTTCCTCAGAGTCAATATGTGAGGACGGGTCATAATGATATTGTTCATTGTAAAAACCTGCTCCAGACGGTTCGTCTGTTAACAGGGGTGTTGTTGGAGAAGAGGGTGCAGGAGGTGGAAGCGGGGGAGCTTTGGTAAGGAGGGGGTGGACAGATTACGGGATATAGGGGGTCTTTCTTTTCGGTCTGCTTTCTTTTACTTTCAGGCTTGGGCGCTGTCTCTATCTTCACTTTCTGCAACGCTAGCAATAATTCTTCCTTGTCTTTTTTGTATTTTGACTTCAGCAGCCAGCAGGTTGTTATGCCTCTGCTTATTCCACTTCTTACATGCCTTTTAAAATCCAACCCAGTCTGCTTCTCTATTAACTGTTTAGGGGACCCGCCTTTCAATCCCGACGGTGTACTAGGAGCCTGGTGATTCTCTGAAAATAATCCTTCTAACATTAGGTTTTGAGGACCCTGGGGGACCTGTTTGACTGGCTTGCTATTTATTTCCCATAGTAAGCGGCAGGCCTTCAACAGAGAGCAACTCAATCCCCGATTATTTCTCGTCCCACTTGTCGTCCCCGGAAAATCCAACCAGTCGACAAGTGGAAAACACAACCTCCTCTCTTCCAAAATTTCACACGTACTCTAACTGCCCCTTTCACCCCTATTCCTCTTAATATAGGAACGTGCCACTCGGTCCTTTCTACTCGAAGTCCTAAGGGGTGACTTACTAACATTCACACTGTGCCGTCACTCTCTATGAATCCCTAAAACCCTTCTATGTCGATACGGTATGATTCTCTATTCTTTCAGCATGCTTTTTTTTCTTTTTTTTTTCTTTACCCCGTATACTTCTATTTCTCCCAGCACACCAGTCAAACCAACGGGAATCCCCCGAATCTACTCACCGCGACTCCTTCTGCCTGCCTGGAAAAATCCCATCCAGTTGCTTTTCGTTTCGGTCAGGAGGAGGTCAGCGACTCCCCACGCAGGAAAACGTCCAAGGTAGGCCAGTCCTAACTTTTACCGGAGCTGGTCCTCGATCCACGGAAATTGGTCCACTTGGACGAACCCGCCCAGGGAGTCGTCTGCCCGTCTCCTGCCCCACGTTCGGGCGCCAAAAACTGTGGATGAAAAAGGCACACTGAGAAGCAGGCAGATAATAGTTTCTAAATTCTCCTGTTTATTAATTTGGAGTCACAGTAAGTAGAGATTCAAAAGAGTATAACTTATTGCCGCAAAGCTCAATTGAACCCTGATCAAAAGCCAGGAGGGGTTTTTTATACTTCAGCGTCTCACGATTAATAAGACAGAAAGAACATCCTTATCAAAACAGTAAAGTTAAACAATATGTCTGTTGAGCTAAGCATTATCTGTGTTTTGGAAGCTAAGCACAGGAGAGATGCCTTTGCATAAACTACATGTACTTTCTGCAGCCTTGTGACCTTGTCCCTGAAACATTCACTCTGAGAAAGGGAAAACAAGAAACAGCTTACATTTTATTCATGTGGACACTATTTCTCCTGAACCCTGGAATAACATATTTTTGTTAGTTCATAAGCCAAAGCGTCTCTCACTGGCAAGTTACAAAATAGTTATTATAAAAATTCTAATTTACTAAACACACAAAATACATGGTGCTGAGGAGAACATTCTTCTTCTACACTATCTATCTATAAAGGTAATTTTGTGATTTCTCTGCATAACTTTTGAAATGATGGATGGATCCACCACATCCATTTTATTTCAGCCACTAGGGTAACATTATTACAATTGCTTTACGTGTGAGAAATGTAATCTATCAAGAAGTTTGCATTGTGTTTGATCATCTTGTTTTTTTTCTTCATGCAAAATATTTATTGTGCTCAGAGAAATTGGGGTACAACAATAACACGTCATCCGTGATACGGCATTACCATTTCTTTTATGAGAATAGGGAAAAGTGAAGAGGTGCAACATGTCATGTTGGGAAATAAACATAATAATGCTTATTGCTATTATTATGTTATAATATGTAATCTACTGTAACATTGAACGGCTGGAGTACTCTCTTCAATACTGGGAAAAAACACAAAATAATTTACTCACAGCTTTACAAACTGACAATGATATTTATGTACCACAGGCTGATTTATGCCCTATGAAAAGTCATCCACAGAGGTAGGGGAAATAATAATAGTAAAAAAAAAAAAAAAAGCCTCAGTCCTAATGCAGGTGAAGAATTGTTATTTCTAAACAAAAACAAATAGTCTTTCTTTAAAATTTTTTGTTTTTCTGTTTTTCATGATGCTCCTTGTACATGTCTTACTAAACACACTGAATTCAGCTTAGTTAATGCATTTTCGCATTTCATTGTAAGCATAGACAAAATGACCCTCCAGCTTAAATGATAACACTGCACAACAAAGTTTTTGCTTCTTGAACACTGTTGAGTGTTTCTTATAGATTTGTGGGTGCTGATCTCGAATACCCATCACATACCATTTCAGAGAAATCTTCAGTTTTGTCATGATTTTTTCTTATATTTGTATCCAAACATTTTCGATCCCGTAAGTGACTTATCAACAACGGTTTGTGCAGCCTGGACATGTCCAAGCATGGAATCAGGCCAGGTTGGAAGCTATTCTGTGGAAGTTGACATCCTGGGCAGGTCTGAACGAGCTTGACGCTGTCTCAGCATGCTATAAAGGTGGCTTGTATACACCGATCCTGCTCATTTGGTTAATATAGAAAGTCAGTGTGTATGTATAGTATCAGGATATTATAGTATCTGTAGCAATATAACAGTAAGTAAGCTTGATGCTATAGACATTTTGGTGTCGGGCGATATGTCTCATCAATGTTGTAACAGCTGCGATACATTCTGCTATATCTTTGGCGAATATACACTTGCGCCTCACAGACGTTGGATGACTGCTCTTGTGAAGAAAGCTTATCATCTGTATTTTGGCTGCAAAATTGGTGACCAAGACAAGGAATGGGCGCCTCACATTTACCGTGTGACATGTGCTGTCAGTCTGAGAGCCTGGCTCAGAGGCACTCGAAAGACGATGCTGTTTGCTGTTCCGATGGTATAGTGAGAACAGAAAGACCACTTGACAGACTGTTACTTCTGTTTGACTAATGTGTCTGGTTTCTCTGTCAAAAACAAGAAGTCAATTGAATATCCTAATCTGCCTTCAGCAATGAGACCCATGTTACATGACAACAGTCTTCCAATTCCGAAACCACCAGAGGATTGGACCTTAGATGAACCAGATGAAGAAACTGCAATGCAGGGTACTGACAGTGACATTGACCCGGATTTTGAACCGTGCTCATCAGGCGACCCACATCTGATAACACAGTCCGAATTGAACAATTTGGTCAGAGATTTGGGTCTGTCAAAAGCAAAAGCCAAGCTGCTGGGTTCTAGACTGCAGGAATGGTGTTTGCTGTCACCAGGTACAAAAATTTCTGTGTTTTGAGGCCGACATCATGATATAAACAAATTTTTTGCACAAGTTGACAGTCTTTGTTTCTGTTGTGACATTGAAGGATTGTTCTCAGTCTTGGGTTGTGATCACAACCCGGAAGAGTGCTGTCTCTTCATTGATTCATCAATGTTAAGCCTGAAAGCTGTTCTGCTACACAATGACAACGTTTATCCTTCAGTACCTGTTGGCTATGCAGCACACATGAAACAAACATATGAGAAAATGGAACTATTGCTGAAGCACATCCAGTATAGCAGGTACAACTGGAATATCTGGAGATCTTAAAGTCATTGCTCTGTTACTAGGACTGCAGCTCGACTATACAAAGTACTGTTGTTTCATCTGTGAATTGGACAGCCGCGCCAAAGAGTCGTACTATTCTCGACAGAACTGGCCACTCCATAAAAAGTTAGTTCCAGGAAAGAAAAATGTGGCACATGAATCGCTTGTCGACCCGCCAAAGATATTTTTGCCTCCTCTTCACATAAAACTGGGACTCATGAAGAATTTTGTGAAAGCACTGGACAAGGAAGGCAAAGGTTTTCGTTATTTAAGACAGATGTTCCCAAGAATAACTGATTCCAAGACCAAAGAGGGCATTTTTGTTGGCCCCCAGATCAGCCATATTATGAGTGACAAGATGTTTGAAGATGTTAGCTGGGCTGGAAAAAATTGCCTGGAAAGCCTTCAAAGATGTTGTTGACAATTTTTTGGGCAATTACAGAGCACTAAACTACATTCAGCTGGTAGGCAAACTTCTCAAAGCATACAAGACAATGAAGTGCAACATGTCACTCAAGATTCATTTCCTCCACTCACACTTGGACTTCTTCCCCACAAATCTCGGTGCTGTCAGTGACGAACACGGTGAAAGGTTTCACCAAGACATAGCTACGATGGAGAAATGATAGCAGGGCAACTGGAATCCATCAATGCTTGCTGACTACTGTTGGACACTGCAACGTGATGCACCAGATATTGAATACAAAAGAAAATCAGGAGCAAAACACTTTTAATTCTGTTGGATTTAATAGCTTATGCGAAACATAAACGTGACTAAATACATTATTGTCAGTAAACATATAATTGTCTATTTCTCAGAGTTCCTACGTGATGCAGTAAAACCAAAACTATATTTGTGCATACCCAGTAGGTACCTGTCACAATCAGCATAAACTTTTCTTGAAGCAAGACCTTTCAAAAAAATTGTTGTGCAGTGTAATTAAAAAAAAAAACATTAACCAAAAAACATTTGTATGCATTTGATACATTATTATAACAGTGATTGTGTTTACAGTAATATTGTTAATGTAAATACTGAATATTATAGCAATGAGTGCAGGAGTGGACTCTTTTTTGTAATTTTACATGACTCTTTTAGGTGGCTCACTATCCTTAAAAGTACTGCTTGCTGTTGCCACAATATATGGAATTCTGTTTGTGACATTGCAGGTTTGGCATTTATCTAAGCACCCCTTCCATTGGTGATGGAATTCCAGATCATACAATGGGTGGCTCATCACTGGCTGATGCAGCCTGCCAGCACCGTTCCATAGCCCTCCCTTCCAAGTCGCTGCCTCCAGTAGTACTGACCTTTTGGTTGTTTTTTTGCCCTAAAATGATGCTGCAAACAGCATTCTACGTCCGGGTCTCAGCTTTAAGACTCTGACTCCATGGCTGCCCCATTCCAACTTTGTAATCTGCTTTTTCCTTTATCTTCAGAGCTTTAACACCAGCCATTCTTCATACAGCTCACCTGGGTTCAGTGGTAACTTGATTTACTACTCTTTTTCCCCAGATCCATGAGCCGGAAGCTCTGCCAGCATTCACACACTCAGGCAAATGGACTATAGCAGATGGACAAGCCTTGGTGGAGTTCCTGAGGTAACAGTCTCTCGTATATGTTTCCTCCCTTATACTTCTGCTGCAAATGGCATTACAGATACTGAATCTCAGCCTCAGGACTGTCTAGCAACTGCTCAAAAGACTCAAGCAGGTTTGTTTTAGGTCTTTGCAGCACTCACGGCTTTTCTTTGTCAGACTGTAGGTCTTATTTTCGTCTTGCTTCTAACATCAATATAACACTTACATTGAATTCCAGAATAGATCCTTTACTCTTTACATGGCCACACTAGATATTATTCTGTTTGTGACATTGCAGGCTTTCCATTTTTATGGGAGCCCCTGCCACTTTTGATGGAATGCCAGCTCATACAATGAGTGACTGAGCCCTGATTGATGCAACCTGTCAGTATCATTAGAATATGCTGCACAATAAAGACCAAACATACAAAAAAATAATTTATTTAGAATTCTGATAATGCTTAAACTTAAAAATAAAAACCTAGTGACAGATGGCAAATCACTGAGGCTTATAGCATTTTTGACTGTTCCACATGAGGCCAATTGATGGCATAGTATTTATATGAAACATTAAGAAATTAACCCTTTCTTGAACTCTTTGCCAGAATGGCTTCATGTCACTATCACTTAAAAATATAACCAAAAGCCCCACAAGAGCAAGGATAACCATCAACCCTTGGCTCGTATTAACAGGGCAAATGAAGAATCTTCATGAAAAATATCAAAAGAAAAGCTCAAAAGAGCAAAAAAGAAGCACAAAGGAAATGCCTACAGAGTAATCTTTGCTAAACAAGTCCAAAAACATTAAACAAAAATTAGAACCCTTAATACAAAACAACAAAATGTCAGAAAACATCCACTCCTAGGCCTTCTCAGCTTACTTATATGGCCAGAGGCAGGGTCCAGGAGTGGTGATGTCAGGATGACCCTGTCTCTTAGGGCACCACCCACAAAGAACATGTAATAATGTACCATAACTACATTGAAAGAGAAGGTACACTCTTATCAAAAATAAACACATGAGAAATAATAATTAAAAAATGAAATAAAACATAAAATACAAACAACTTAAACCCAATAAATGACAGTACATGGATGAGATAATGGGATAGCTTAATTATTAGCTAACAAGATTTTCCTGACTGCTGAATGTTCTATTTATTTTTTAGAGATCAAAGTATTTTTAAATAATGAAATCTAATACAGCAGCACAGTATATGTTAATATTTTGCATACAGAATGCTCATATTACAATAAGATACATTTACAATCACTATTTCTTAACATTAATTAAGAGAACTGTCTCTTGATTTGTCTAAATTAACTGTTGTGCCCTTTTCAATTGATAATGAAAAGAATGGGTGAACATGAATATACAAACTATATGATTTCAGGAGGAGATGGGACATCCTCATTGACCTGAAGGTGATCTTACCTTGCTTGTATTTGTTTCTCATTTGCTTTAAAAATCTCTCTTTATACTAGTCATCTATGTAAATGCATTTTGTCCAACTGACTATTGTTTTTTAAAGCTAATCTGTAGTTTTCATCAAGATTTAAAAATGTACTTTTAAGTTTCACTGAAAGTATACAGTATATCTTTAAATCTTTAAATAATTAGTCAGCAGAGCTAACTGAAGAAACACTGCAAAATACACCTTTCATATAGTCAAGTATCAAACAATTGTTTCCAAAAATGATATAATACAAGGGGTAGGCTTCATCTTAGAAAATGAATGTCAAGTATCAGAGTATTAATGAAGAGTCAAAATGAGTTTACTGATATGTTAGAATTTTATGAATAAGCAATAAAAGCATTTGATTAGGGGAAACATAAAATATCATTTGTATTTACTAAACTTGAACTTTATTTTCCGAAAAGCTTTTTATAAGGTATCACATGAGAGGCAAGTGATCAAACTCAGTGTGAGTACAAGGTGCACAGCATAGATGAGTGAGAAATCATGTCAAACACAAAAAAGGAAAGGATTATGATGGGATGAACTGTTTCCAAATTATGCAAAGCTAAAAGAGGCATCCCTCAAAGATCCAGGCTGTGACCACAAAAATTGAAAATAAATTTAATTTTTTTTTTATAATTTATATTAAAATTGTAACTAATAAGCTGAATAAGTCTGTTGATAAGACTAAACTAGTTGGAATACCAGATACCCTTGAGTCATCAGAATAATTATGGTTAGACATGGATAAAATTCAGACTTTAGCAGATATACATTTTTTATGCAAACAAATGTAAAATATTTAACATAAGAAAAAAATGTTAGATTTAAATATACAAGTAAGGATATTAAATTTGAAAATACACCTAAAGAGAATGAATTGAAGAGATGTAGTAGTTTTGCAATGTGAAAATACTTACAGTATACAGAAGCAATTATTAAGGCTAACAGGGTGTTAAGTTACATAGCATGAGATATTAAGCACAAATCTTAAGCTACAAAATCCACTAGTGATGCCCAGAGGTGGGTAGAGTAGCCAAAAATTGTACTCAAGTAAGAGTAGCGTTACTTCAAAATAACATTACTTATGTAGAAGTAAAAAGTAGTCATCCAAAAAATTACTCAAGTAAGAATAATAAAGGATTTGGTGAAAAGACTGCTCAAGTACTGAGTAACTCTTTGAACATAATAAATGATTTATTTTTTTAGAAATGTTGTAATAAGACAGTCAAACATTTAAAATAATGTGCAAATTCTGCTATTTCCAAATAATAAAATAAAAAACGAGTACAAATAAACAACATCTTTATAAAATAAAGATGCAGAAATAACACAAAGTTCCAAATCTCAGTTTTTCACAACAAAGCTTTTGAAGCCAATACCTACAGTAGGTAACATGTATGTTTGAACAGTGCAAACTACTTACAGTGACAAGATATACTGTACACTGACAGTATAATACTGTATATTCACTTAGCTACATACATGTAGCAGGTCCGCAGCTTCAAAAAAAAAAAAAAAAAAAGAGGCCAGTTTCAAATCCATACAGCTGTGTCACTCTCCGTAGGTGCGATTGCACAACCGCGGGGAGTTAATGAGGTAGCTGGAGCAAGTCACACCTGCACATGTGGGTGCAATCATTCTCAATTGCTTCATTGGCTTTCTGCGGTGTGTGATTAAGATCCACGGAGATGGGAGTGTATATATACGGGTCGGCACAAAAAAAGAAGGGGGAATCAAAGAAAAAGAGAAAAGAAAAGAGTCTGTAGGGGACCGGCATCATCTCACACTTGCCCTCCAAATAGCACAGCTGATAGAAAATAACATTAGAACAAGGCAGCTTGTGCAAGTACAAGAAGTCTCACTTTACCATAACTGTCTGTGTGTGTGCATGTTTGGTTAAAACCTGCTTGTCCTTCACTCAGTGAAGTGATGGTTAAGCTTCAGCAGGAGTTGGCTTTCAAGGTTCTTGCAGTGAAGCTGTGACCATTTAGCAGTGAACAGGAGCCCCACATGACTGAAAGTCTCTCACAGGATGCAGATTCAAGAAGTTTGTGTGTGGTCATGTGACTTCATGGCTGCGTCTGATTGTTGAAATGGGTTCATGTGATTATTGTTGCTACGTCTGATTGGTGAAACAGTCATGCAGTAGATCCACTGGCGACTTCTCTCTGGGAAAAATACAGTATAAATGGAAAAAAGTAATGAGTCGAGTGTTGCCCAATGTAGCAGAGTAAGAGTTGCGTTTCTTCTTCACCGATGTACTCAAGTAAAAGTAAAAATTATGGTGCAGTAAAACTACTCTTAGAAGTACAATTTTTTTAAAAAAGTTGCTCAAGTAAATGTAATGGAGTAAATGTAACTCATTACTACCCACCTCTGGTGATGCCTTATCTACAATATCATCTAAATAAAACAAGCTCTTCAACAAAAGCTCTTTGGCACAGATGGAATCTGGGTTTCAGGGAAACTTTGACCTAAATATTCAAAAAAATTAATTCTTATGTGTAGAAAATTCCTCGTTTAATAGCTACAACGATAATTTGAAAGAAGAAACAAAAGGATTGAACACCAACCATTAACTGATGATTAGCAATATTATTAGCAATGCTTCTGTGAGCAGTCTGGCTCCAATAGTCATGGTCCCTGGAAAAAATGCTGACTTCCAGTTACATTATTTCCTCCATCCATCCATCCATCCATCCATCCATCCATCCATTGTCTCCCGCTTATCCGAGGTCGGGTCGCGGGGGCAGCAGCTTGAGCAGAGATGCCCAGACTTCCCTCTCCCTGGCCACTTCTTCTAGTTCTTCCGGGAGAATCCCAAGGCGTTCCCAGGCCAGTCGAGAGACATAGTCCCTCCAGCGTGTCCTGGGTCTTCCCCGGGGCCTCCTCCCGGTTAGACGTGCCCAGAACACCTCACCAGGGTGGCGTCCAGGAGGCATCCTGATCAGATGCCCGAGCCACCTCATCTGACTCCTCTCGATGCGGAGGAACAGCGGCTCTACTCTGAGCCCCTCCCGGATGACTGAGCTTCTCACCCTATCTTTAAGGGAAAGCCCAGACACCCTGCAAAGGAAACTCATTTCAGCCGCTTGTATTCGCAATCTCGTTCTTTCGGTCACTACCCATAGTTCATGACCATAGGTGAGGGTAGGAACATAGATCGACTGGTAAATTGAGAGCTTCGCCTTGCGGCTCAGCTCCTTTTTCACCACGACAGACCGATGCAGCGCCCGCATTACTGCGGATGCCGCACCGATCCGCCTGTCGATCTCACGCTCCATTCTTCCCTCACTCGTGAACAAGACCCCGAGATACTTGAACTCCTCCACTTGGGGCAGGATCTTGCTACCAACCCTGAGAGGGCACTCCACCCTTTTCCGGCTGAGGACCATGGTCTCGGATTTGGAGGTGCTGATTCTCATCCCAGCCGCTTCACACTCGGCTGCGAACCGATCCAGAGAGAGCTGAAGATCACGGCCTGATGAAGCAAACAGGACAACATCATCTGCAAAAAGCAGTGACCCAATCCTGAGCCCACCAAACTGGACCCCCTCAACGCCCTGGCTGCGCCTAGAAATTCTGTCCATAAAAGTTATGAACAGAATCTATGACAAAGGGCAGCCCTGGCGGAGTCCAACTCTCACTGGAAATGGGTTCGACTTACTGCCGGCAATGCGGACCAAGCTCTGGCACAGATCGTACAGGGACCAAACAGCCCTTATCAGGGGGGCCGGTACCCCATACTCTCGGAGTACCCCCCACAGGATTCCCCGAGGGACACAGTCGAATGCCTTTTCCAAGTCCACAAAACACATGTAGACTGGTTGGGCAAACTCCCATGCACCCTCCAGGACCCTGCTAAGGGTATAGAGCTGGTCCACTGTTCCGCGACCAGGACGAAAACCACACTGTTCCTCCTGAATCCGAGGCTCGACTATCTGATGGACCCTCCTCTCCAGGACCCCTGAATAGACTTTTCCAGGGAGGCTGAGGAGTGTGATCCCTCTGTAGTTGGAACACACCCTCCGATCCCCCTTCTTAAAGAGGGGGACCACCACCCCGGTCTGCCAATCCAGAGGCACTGTCCCTGATGTCCATGCGATGTTGCAGAGGCGTGTCAACCAAGACAGTCCTACAACATCCAGAGCCTTGAGGAACTCCGGGCGTATCTCATTCACCCCCGGGGCCCTGCCACCAAGGAGTTTTTTGACCACCTCGGTGACCTCAGTCCCAGAGATGGGGGAGCCCACCTCCGAGTCCCCAGGCTCTGCTTCCTCATTGGAAGGCATGTTAATGGGATTGAGGAGGTCTTCGAAGTACTCCCCCCACCGACCCACAACGTCCCGAGTTGAGGTCAGCAGCACACCATCCCCACCATATACAGTGTTGACACTGCACTGCTTCCCCTTCCTGAGACGCCGGATGGTGGACCAGAATCTCCTCGAAGCCGTCCGAAAGTCGTTATCCATGGCCTCCCCAAACTCCTCCCACGCCCGAGATTTTGCCTCAGCAACCACCAAAGCCGCATTCCGCTTGGCCTGCCGGTACCTATCAGCTGCCTCCAGGGTCCCACAGGACAAAAGGGTCCTGTAGGACTCCTTCTTCAGCTTGACGGCATCCTTCACCGCCGGTGTCCACCAACGGGTTCGGGGACTGCCGCCACGACAGGCACCGACCACCTTACGGCCACAGCTCCGGTCAGCTGCCTCAACAATAGAGGCACGGAACATGGCCCATTCGGACTCAATGTCCCCCACCTCCCTCGGGATGTGGTCGAAGTTCTGCCGGAGGTGGGAGTTGAAGCTACTTCTGATAGGGGGCTCTGCCAGACGTTCCCAGCAGACCCTCACAACACGTTTGGGCCTACCACGCCTGACCGGCATCCTCCCCCACCATCGAAGCCAACTCACCACCAGGTGGTGATCAGTTGACAACTCCGCCCCTCTCTTCACCCGAGTGTCCAAGACATGTGGCCGCAAGTGCGATGACATGACCACAAAGTCGATCATCGAACTGAGGCCTAGGGTGTCCTGGTGCCAAGTGCACATATGAACACCCCTATGCTTGAACATGGTGTTCGTTATGGACAATCCGTGACGAGCACAGAAGTCCAATAACAAAACACCGCTCGGGTTCAGATCGGGTGGGCCATTCCTCCCAATCACGCCCTTCCAGGTCTCACTGTCATTGCCCACGTGAGCATTGAAGTCTCCCAGCAGAACGAGGGAGTCCCCAGAAGTATGCCCTCTAGCACCCCCTCCAGGGACTCCAAAAAGGGTGGGTACTCCGAACTGCTGTTCGGTGCATATGCACAAACAACAGTTAGGACCCGTCCCCCCACCCGAAGGCGAAGGGAGGCTACCCTCTCGTCCACCGGGGTAAACCCCAATGTACAGGCTCCAAGTCGGGGGGCAATAAGTATACCCACACCCACTCGGCGCCTCTCACCGGGGGCAACTCCAGAGTGGTACAGAGTCCAGCCCCTCTCAAGGAGATTGGTTCCAGAGTCAAAGCTGTGCGTCGAGGTGAGTCCGACTATATCTAGCCGGAACCTCTCAACTTCGCGCACTAGCTCAGGCTCCTTCCCCTTCAGAGAGGTGACATTCCACGTCCCAAGAGCCAGCTTCTGTAGCCGAGGATCGGACCGCCAAGGTCCCCGCCTTCGGCCACCACCCAACTCACACTGCACCCGACCTCCTTGGCCCCTCCCATAGGTGGTGAGCCCATGGGAAGGGGGACCCACGTTGCCTCTTCGGGCTGTGCCTGGCCGAGCCCCATGGGTGCAGGCCCGGCCACCAGGCGCTCGCCATCGAGCCCCACCTCCTGGCCTGGCTCCAGAGTGGGGCCCCGGTGACCCGCGTCCGGGCAAGGGAAAACGCCGTCCAAAATTGTTTATCATCATAGGAGGTTTGTTTAACCGCTCTTTGTCTCATCCCTCACCTAGGACCAGTTTGCCTTGGGTGGCCCTGCCAGGGGCATAAAGCCCCGGACAACAGAGCTCCTAGGATCATTGGGACACGCAAACCCCTCCACCATGATAAGGTGGCGGTTAAAGGAGTGGACACACATTATTTCCTTCATAGATAAATTACTGAAAAGGGGTAGGACTTCCTCCATTGAGAAACATGTCACTCTGGGATTGCTTTCTTTATATGTGGCAATCCAATGGAGCGGTTTGTGACCTGTGATGAGTGTAAATTTGCAGCCTAACAAGTAGTACTTAGGTGGGTGACAGCCCACTTGATGGTAAATGCCTCATGCTTCATATCATGGCCATTGACTGAAGCCACCTCATTACAGGCATGCTTCAATGAATCATCATTCCACTGTTCCTATTAAAATAAAGAGGGGGCTTCCTGAAATGGCCTTGAAAGGCTTGTGGGGGAGTGGGGGTACAGGTGACAGTGTAAGTATGGAGCTGGTTGTTAGTGGTGTCGTGCCCATTATGTCAGCCAACATCAAAGGCGCAGCGCTGTCCAAGTGTGACCTTTTGCCTCACACAGCCATGCCCCTGGAGGTCTGCTTGCCTATGTAAAATTCAGTGCATGGCGAGTTACATTTATTTATTTGACTAGTATTGACAGAGTATGATGGCAAATGGAGGACTGCATAGCTTGCCCACCCACATGCTTTTGAGGCTGCCCAGGAAGTTAAGCACACAGACAGTTGTAGAGCAGACATACGTTTCTCCATTACTGCAGATGAGGCTGGTCTTTTTACGATCATACTATTGTGGGGGAACAAAAAGCCAAGCAACAATGGTAATGTTGCTTACAGAGTCAATAAGAGCAAGGACTTTGCAGATTTTCACTACAACCAGACCTGTAAAGGGAACAGGAAGAGGGTTAGAGTTTGACAGACAAAAGTACACCGCTTTATTGGCTCCTTGATTTTGAGATGATTCAGGAGAATGTGGCCAACCTCCCTACACTTGTAGTGAAGAGATATTGAGGCACTTCAATAAAAATAGTAAGAAAGGCACATTCTGTAGAAACATTTTAAGGTAACAGAAAGGAATGTATCATTTCTTTCTAACATTTTTTCCAAATCAACATACTTTGCCAGGAAAAGGTGCCCTAATGTGTGAAATAATGGCAATATAATCACTAATATCATGAACATAAAACATACAAGGGCACATCAATAAAGGGAAACAATTCCATAAGCACAAAAATATGCCCAAAATGTGTGCATACAACTTTTTAAGCAAAAGATGGGATTTACGAAAAAAAGCCTGACGGCAGAACTTGAGTAGATTCACAGCAACTCTGACCCATATGTATGCAACGTTTCAGAGAAAGTGAGAAATAATGATACCCTTGATAAAGTAGGGAACTGCAGCCCCACCAGCTAAATGATGATTTAACACACCTAATAATTCAATTCACAGAGCCATTATTATAGTTTACTTTGACTTAACAAATGTTACACATAAAAAGTGGTGAATATAACAGTACAGTTTTAGTGGACTTTTTGTGGGCCAGTGCTGCATGTTTGCACTGAGGAATTCATTTGGTGTTTTCTTCAGTTTATATACGCTACCAGTTGTTACTTCTCAGGATAACAAATTTAACCACTAGTTGTTAGTAATTGCATGAAGTAAAAACACAGGTGTGATTAACTTCCTGAGTATTGACAGGTATAAATATCATGCTCTATTGCCCATTTGTAGCCTAATGGTTTGACACAATACGGCTTCTTTGGCACTGCTTGAAGACTATGCAAATGGTCATATACAAAGAGAACAAGCTTTTAGGGACTGGCAGGATGTTTTGCCCATTATGATGGCTGGATTATCATCCAAATGAGGCCTCCAAGAGCTATACTCTTCAAACTATGTGCTGAAATGCCCCTGATATTAAAAATTGCTCATATCCAGGTTTTAACAGTGGTTGGCTTTTGGCAACAGGCACCTACCTTAGGGAAGTGCATAACATGTCAGGAATATCTCATAAAAGCTTGACAATGTGGCCACACTACATGTTCAGGGTTTACCAGCTCCTGAAAATGTTTTTCTTTGGTGTACTGCACTTTGGTTAATAACTGTCTTTTTTATATTATACAAGGGATTGATTTACTAATAACTGATTTAATATAAATTTCTTTTAAACACTTAAGTAAGATTTCAGAAAACTGGGCAAAAACTCAAATATCCCTTCTAATACCATTAAACCCTTAAATATTCTTAGACTGAAAGAAATGAAAAAGGATGAATAGCTAATCCCATGCAAAGCTGCATGCAGCTAATGCTCAGATTAAGTAAATGTTTATTTTTTAAACTTTTATCTAGAAAAACACAAATGTTTGGTTTACAGAGAGAAAAGGATTAGTAAAATACTAAAAAAAATTGGTCCGGAATTTATTATCTTGTCTTTATTATCATTTTACAGTTTACTCTATTAATAATGTGTATGGACTTGTAATTTTTAGAACAATGGGATTAAAAATATTATATTATATTTCATAGTATGATATGATAAAAATGCAAACTGAAAATGAACCATCTTAAGAATTCATAGCTACTACCTAAGCTTTCCACCTGATGTCAGTAATGTTACACTGATTTTACATAACCAATGCGACGTAAAAAAGAATAAGAAACTCTGGAACTAAAACAACCCTGCAAACTTTATACGGCTATAACAGTGTGCATGCTTACAATATTTTATACATGTAACAAATCCTGGAAAACATTAAAAGCTACTATACATCAAGACATTTAAAAACTGTTTTTTTAAATATTAAAACATATGCAGAAGCATGCTTTTTATGGCAAAGTGTATTACTGATATAATAATACATTTTATTTATATAGCGCCTTTCCCATGCTCAAGGCACTAAAACTTTATAAACTTTATCTGCCATGTCTTCAGTATAATGGCTAGAGACAGTCTGTCCATTCTAATAACAATGGCAGTTTTTGTTTTTAAATGCATATAATTGCATGGCATAAAAATAATGGAGCTAATCACATGCATGTAAGATCACAATACATAGAACATGTGAAAAATCTCACTGGCAACAGAGAAAGGTAAATTTTATTTTGGATGAAAACAAAAAAAAAAATAAAAAGGTAACATTTTAGTTCAGGTACTGCAAAAATATATCTATTATTAATGTACTCTTAAATAACAATATCTTACCAGAGACTTCTTTTGGTCTTCATAACACTTTTTTTATTGATTTTAATTAGAAACAGATAACATTCCATATAGTCTAAACAAATTTAACAGATCAATGCAAAATTTAACCCCCACCCAAAAGAAAGAGAGAGGACCCAGTAATCGAAGCTACTCTATAAAAGGAGCAAGAAAAGAAGGGTATCCTTTTTCCCCAAAATGGAAGCTTATTCTAAAATGTTATTGATTAGATCCTGCCATATTTTAAAAACAGTTTTGAACAGATACTCTTAAGTGAGATGATGATAGTTTGTATTAACCGGGGCACAGAAGTACTGCAAGATTTTATTTATATTGCAGACCAGGCTTGTTGATATTCATTAATTTGTGTCGATGTCCAGGGCTTTATAGCTTGCATATTTGCCACCTAGTAATACAATTGAAAGATGGGTAGTGCCATACTCCCTTCAGCTTTTTTCGTTGTAGAGTTGCCCCCTGAATGCGTGGATGTTTTGAACTCCAAAATAAATTAAGTTATGACTGAGTCTAATTTGTTAAAAAAAATAGTTTATTAATGTATATGGGGATGTTTTGAAATAGGAAGAGCAGCTTGGGAAGGATGGACATCTTAACAATGTTAATTCTCCCTGCTAATGTAAGATGGAGGGTAGACCATTTATTCATGTTTTGTTTAATTTTTTCCATGCAGACTGCAAAATATTGTTGAAAAGGAGCTTTATATTTACTTGTAATATTTACCCTTAGATATTTAAACTGATCTGCAAAGATAAATGGGAAGGTTTCCAGTGCAATATTACATGCTAGAGAATTCATTGGAAAAAGCACGTTTTTATTTAAATTGATATTAAGTCCAGATATCTTCTGAAAATCTGTTAATGCTTTTAGCATTGTGGGTCCGATATACAGAGTACCATATTATCTGCATATAGTGATATTTTCTGTTCAAGTCCTGAAAATGCCCTTTATCTCTGGTGCGTTTCGAAAGTATACAGCCAACGGTTCAATGGCAATTGCAGAGAGCAAAGGTGATAAGGGGCATCCCTGTCGAGTACCACGATCTAGTTTGAAATTATCTGAAATAATGTTGTTTATAGGAACTGAGCCTTCTGGACTAGTATAAAGTAGTTTAATTCATGCACATATGTTTGGGCCGAACCCAAATTTGTGCAATGTGGTGAATAGATAGTCCCATTCTACCATATCAAATGCTTTTTCTGCATCTAAAGATAATAAGATCTCTGGGGTGTTGGATATATTCATAACACTTATAAAACATAAATAGATGGCTTATTCATCTCTGTGCAGTCTGCCATATCCATATGATTTTAAAATTATGTGTTATTATGAAGGACTCACTGGTTTTATACTAAATATGTAATATCCAAAGAAATGAGTCTCAGTTAAGCCACCTCAGACTGTTCAGACTCACTTTGCAGAGATGAAGAAACACTTTACTGATGCTTTATAAGTGTTATGAAGACTAAAAGAAGTGTACATTAACTTGTAACATAAGAGTAAATGAGCAATAGATACATTTTTCCACTACATAAACTTTTACCAAAAAATTATTTTGTATTATCCCATTGCAAGAGGGTCTGCCAGATAAAATCTAGGAAACTACTCATCTCTACTACTTTGGAGATGACAAGTAAAGCAAATGAGTAGCTGACACCCTAGGAAAACTCTGAATGACCAGTCTTCTGTGCGGTGTTGAAATGCCTGTCCAGTGGTTGCCTCATTAAAAATGTAATGTGAATCCAGTCTGAATCTTAGCACTTTTTTTTTTAGCATCTTAGCATTTTTTTCTACTGGGATTTGGTCTTTGATTTTTGACATTTCTGATTGGATTTCCTGTTTTGGTAACACTTTTTAGTTTAGTAACTGCAAAAATGAATCTATCACTCGTTTACTATTAGGTAACACATTTTAACATACACTTCTTTTGGCCTTCATAACACTTAGAAGGCATCAATAAAGTTTATTCATCTCAGCACAGAAATTAAATATCTATCTACTGATGTTTTATAAGTGTTACGAAGACCAAAAGAAGCCTTTGTTAAGGTCTTGAAACATAAGAGGAAATGAGTAATAGATGCATTTTGCAGTACCTACAATAGGATTTTTTTTGTTTGTTTGCTGGCTTTGGAAAAAGATTGGTTTGTTCATTTTAAGATTTTCCTTTATAGGTTTATCTTTGCTTCCCTTTGTTGGCTATTCCTGCCTTTGCTTTCTTTGTTATCTTTCTGGAATCCTGAATAAATCCTTCAATATTAAATGATCTTTACCTTTTTTTGTGGGCCTGTGATTTTACAATTTTCCCTCTTTCCCCATTATGTGATTTTTTCAAAAAATTTAAATCTTTGCCCCATTTTGAGCCTATGTATGCCATAAGCCTGCAACTTGAGTTTTGGGGCTGCTGCAAGGCCAGCTCTTTTGGAAGAGACTTATGTAGCAGTGAAGGTCTAGCTTTTTTTTGAGGATTGCACCATATTTTGACATTTGGATTGTTTTTATTTTGTTGGTTGCAGAGTATAAAGATAACCATCGTCCATTAGGCCTTACAAAATATCTATGAAATATTATTGCTGAAATGCTAAGTTCAGGAGAGAGGTATAAAATAATTTTAAATGCCTTATGTATGGACATTAACATTGTAAAGACCCACTCTAAAAAATGAAAGAAAAAACAATACAAAAATACCAGAGTTGGACATGAAGGGAAAAAATATTATTCAAGCCTGCATTTTGCAGATGCACACACTGAGTCTCCCAAATGTAGGTGGGAAAATATCATACAGTCATATCACATCAATTGACATTTTTTTTTCTATTCTTTGATACAATTCTGACACATTTTGTTAAAAATAACCTTTTAATAAAGGACATTTCTTGTGCAATACTTTAAGCACACATCTTATGTGACCTTAATTTTACATACTGCTCCTTAATCTGATTAATTTTGAGTTTAATGATAAAGCTTTTCAAGTTCAGGTTTAGTGAACATAGGTTATAGTGCATGCTTTATACCATCTTTTACCAGTATGTGGAAAGTATATCAACTAAAATAGAACAACATCATATGTAGCAATGGATATTCTTGTTCTCATTCAGAAAAGACAACCTTTATACACAATAGCACAAAACTAGCACAACTCACAATGTTCACAAACCTCCAGTATGACATTATCAGCCTTTGCCACTTTGTACACAATACTAGCTGTGCTACCCATCTAAGATGGGCTGAAATCTAACTATTCAACATTGATATCAGTGTAATGTTTACAATGCACCATCTATTGGAACATGTTTTGTAATGCATGTAGTAATAAAATACTTTACATCTGTCATTCCTACAGATGGTGTATCATAAGCATTTCTACCTATAAAGTGCATTACTAAAAATGTTTGTAAGGCACCATCTGTTGCAATGACAAATGTAATGCATATGTCTCTATTGTATGCCATTTGGTACAGGATTCATAAAAGTACTGTTAATGTTTTATGTTGCCTCAATTGGAATGACAAATCCATCCATCCATTATGCAAACTGCTATATCCTAACTACATGGTCACGGGGGTCTGCTGGAGCCAATCCCAGCCAACACAGGGTGCAAGGAAGGAAACAAACCCCGGGCAGGGTGCCAGCCCACCGCAGGACACACACACCCACACACCAAGCACACACCAGGGACAATTTAGGATCGCCAAAGCAGCTAACCTGCATGTCTTTGGACTGTGGGAGGGAATGACAAATGTGACGCATTATTTTACTACAAATGTTTGTGATGTGCCATCTGTTGGAATGACAGAGACATAACATCCAGACAGACACACAGACATGTGTCCTTTTATTAAGGTAGGTGTAAAAAAATTAAGTATGTTGTACATAAAATAGGGAGTTTACTTTTAAACTAGATGAGTGTTTTGAAATTTTTATCATTCTGTGGAGAAGATTGTCAGGGACAATGACCATATTAATTGACCATGCCACAATGTGAGTTTAATAATTTAGGAAGGGTATTCATTTTAATGTCATTAGTGCTTCCAGAAGAATAGATCCAAATAGTTTACTATTTATTAACATCCTGTTCAATGCTTTTCATCAAGCTGCAAAAAGAGTTTAAAAAGATATTTAAATATTCTTGTAACTATAGTTCCCAAATACATAAACTGTTGAAAGAAACTCAGCACAAAGCATTCTAATATACCAGGGCTTTTCAATTACAATTTCAGTTGGGCCAGATTTTCAAACCAAAAAAGTTAGTTGTGCCAGACATTTTCAGCAGTCGAGAAGGAGCAGGTAATGACAAATTTTAAATCAACAAAAATGATTGTATTTAAAAACATGTAATGTTTTTTCATTGTTTCCCTTTTACATTTAGTCACATCTGACACAAAAATGTATAAAAAAAAACAACAAAAAAGCTATAACTGAACAGAATCTGAAATAAAAACATAGACGTTTTGCACACATCTGACCCAGGCACATCTTGAAGTGAATAAAATCAAAAAAGTGCACAGTACAGTGTAGGGCCATTAAGCCGCGATGATTGGGGTCCAAACTGCTTAACTGCGGCTTAGGTCGTCCGCGGCTTAAATATTTTTTGATAATGCATAAATTACAATAAATAATGAAAAAATACTGCGGTGGGTTGGCACCCTGCCCGGGATTGGTTCCTGCCTTGTGCCCTGTGTTGGCTGGGATTGGCTCCAGCAGACCCCCGTGACCCTGTGTTCGGATTCAGCGGGTTGGAAAATGGATAATGAAAAAATAAATGTTTTTTGATCACAATCCTTTCTCAAATATGATGTGCTCGCTATAGATTCAGAAACTGAAGTGATTTATGTTGGGTTTGTGACTCATATTTATACAATTTCAAGCTTTATCAGATTATTGAATTAAAAATAATACTTTAAATACGAGTCGATTTACCGCGGATTAACTTTGTAGCATTGTAAGGTGTGAATCGGTTACAATGGCAGCCTCCATAACGCTAACACTCAGCGTGGATAAAACAGATTAATATTTGAATTTCATTGTAAGTTATTTTATTGTTTATTGATAAATAAAAGACTAATCTTCTATAAATACCTCTTTGAAGTTATAAGCCAGCATTTAAATATTTAATCCGCGATAGTGCATAGCATGTCAATCATGGACATTCGAAATGCCAAAATGACAGCTGTCAACACCTGTCTCAAGTGTTTGAGAGGCCATGTTTAGGTCCGTACGATCCATAGTGTCAAAAAACTGGGATCCAAGCTTTTTGCGCGGCTTAAGCAAATTCGTGGATTACTGGCCTGCGGCTTAATAGCCCTACACTGTACTAGCAATAACATTTGTTTCCCTTTTGAAATATGAGATCCTTTCCCAATTTAAATGGGTGGTTATCACAGGCAATGGATTTTTTTTTTCATAGAACTTAAACTATTTTATTCACAAGGTTTTACTCACTCATATAACAGAGGTTAAATTTGAGTTCCCAGAAAAGCCTTTCCTGTTGTTTCCCCGCTCCCCAGAAAAAAATACCTGACTAAATGTTTAAGAACAACGCACCAGGGGCCTCATGTGTAACGCCGTGCGTAGAACTCACACTATAACATGGCGTAAGCACAAAAGCGGGAATTCCAGATGCAGAAATCTATACGTATGCAAACTTCCACGTTCTTCCACTACATAAATCCCGATCAGCGTGAAAAGTAACGCACGTGCACGCGCATTCTGTCCCGCCCCAACTCCTCCTAGAATTACGCCTCTTTGAATATGCAAATCAATATAAATAGCCTTCTGTGAAAAGCCAATGGGAAAAGTACGGGGGAAAATATAAGAATTTCAGCGAATACCAAGTGGAGGCAAAGGAAAAACGTACTATTTGTTGGTTAAAACAGTGGTATAATCAACAAAAGAAAGTTGATCAAGTGACAGAGTGTCGGAGAAACTCGAAAGCTCAAGTTCACAAAGTCGCACAGTTCCCGAAATATAAAAGAAATCACATATCAAAGTTGCTGTGAAAAGGTGAGTCGTAGCCCACCGTCTGAGTGTCATATGAAAGCTTATTAGGGTACAGACAAAAAAAATAGGCCCACAGTGGGAAAAAAGCACGAAATGTCAACTTTAATCTCGAAATTTCCACTTTAATCACGTAGTTTATTTTGCCATTGAAGTAGAACATCATAAACTTCATCTTAAAATCGTTTAATTTACTAGTTTCTCAAATCCCATTGTAATTAAAGTCCATCAATCCATCCATTGTCCAACCCGCTGAATCCGAACACAGGGTCACGGGGGTCTGCTGGAGCCAATCCCAGCCAACACAGGACACAAGGCAGGAACCAATCCCGGGCAGGGTGCCAGCCCACCGCAGGACACACCCACACACACACACACACACACACACACACACACACACACACACCAAGCACACACTAGGGCCAATTTAGAATCGCCAATCCACCTAACCTGCATGCCTTTGGACTGTGGGAGGAAACCGGAGCGCCCGGAGGAAACCCACGCAGACACGGGGAGAACATGCAAACTCCACGCAGGGAGGACCTGGGAAGCGAACCCAGGTCCCCAGATCTCCAGGTCTCCCACTGCGCCACTGTGCCGCCCTGTAATTAAAGTAGCACGTTAAATGCTTTGATCTGTGATTGATCTTCTATGTTCTCTATGTGTGTGAATCATTACCTGCTTCTTAAACGGGCTTTCTCTTTCTCCGTCAGGACACAGAATCCATTACATTCATGATATTACAGCTCTCTGAATAATTAAAATACTGAGATGTATACGTGATATCTTTTTCATGATGATAGGAATGAAAGCATGTTATTAAACATGGGAACACGGTGGCGCAGTACTTGTTCATGTCTCACGCAAGAGGCTTGCTGCGCCATGCGCGACTGTCAATGAAATAATTTATTACAGAAGTACTGTCTCTTTCAAACGTACTAACCTCCAATTCCTGTCCTTACTTTTCTTTCTCCAAATACCCAATCGCCACACAAACAGCTCTGTAATAGACGTGAAGCCATTTGTAAGCTTAGAACGCCGATTCTTCAAAACTTTTAAGGAACATTGAAATATCTTCGTAGTACATGTTTAATTATTCTATCCGTCTATCCTTCAAGTGTCGCGTCAGCACCAGCAAGAATACAATGCAATGCAGGAACAATTCCTGAACTAGCTAGCGCTGCGGCACCTTGTCCTCACATGTTAACAATACAGATTATTTAAATGATGTTAAAAAGTTTTATCTGTATAATATAATCAACATATTTTGCTGCATTTCATCTTAAAAATGATATCGTCATCATATGTAAATACGCGCTTTATAAAGTGGCTCAGGTTGTGCAATATTATAACTGTAGTGCAAGTTTACAGTGAGGTAATTGTACTTATAAGTAAACAGTTCTATAAGGAGCACTTGATGGACTGATTGAGTGTATTTATAGTTCTTGGGATGAAAATTTTTCTAAACCACGAAGTCCGTACAGGAAAGTCTCTGAAGCGTTTTGCCGTGGCTGAGGCAGCATCTGCTTCATGCTGTATACCGATAATTCCAATCAGCTGCTGCTATGATTCCACACTCAGATAGTGTGATATAAATATTCTGAGTGGTGCAGTGAGAGTAATATGGAAAAAGATGATCTGCTGTGGCAACCCTTAATGGGAGTAGCTGAAAGAAGAAAAAGAAGGTGCAGTGAGAGGAACAACGCTAAAGCAGTTATGGTATTTGGAATACTATGGCTATTCCCTGGACCATTATATTGCTGCAGATTAATTACAATCAGATGCATTACACTAATAAACAATATGCAGTTAGTTTCAGTGTATTTATAAAGCCGCATCAGGAATGTGGGTCTAAGAAAAAAAGGGTGACCACACAGGAACAGTAGCACTGCTTTGACGCTGGGTGCCGCCAGTCTGCAAAACCGAGCGGAGAAATTGCGTACGCCAGGGTATGAGGTACCGTGGAAATGTGCGTGGCTTTACGCCAAGTTTAGGTTTTATACATCACGATTTGAGCGTGGAAACGTTCGTACGCAACATTTCTGTGCGTACGCACCATTTATACATGAGGCCCCAGGTATGGCGTGAAAAGTGGTACATTTATTTTAATGAGTTGTCTTTGAAATGTCTTTGTACAGAGTTCCTGGTTGCCAAGTAATGAAGTATTAATTATAATTATTACTATTATTATTATTTTTTACTAAATTTTATTTTCCATATTTCTTTGTTGATGACATCCCGCTGAAGAATTTATCGGTAACAGAACGTATGGTGCACGTGCCAAAACGAGTAACAACTAAAAAAAGTGTAATTTTTGACATAATTTTAACAAAGTTTACTGTCCGGCGTCAATCACAGAGCACAGAGGTAAAACAACTGTAATACACATTCAACCTTAAAACGCAGACTTCATCACATTACTGTGCGTGACGAAACAGCGGGAAGCGACTGCTCATACATGTTTACTCACGGACAGTCCCAAAATAGAGTGCATGTTAAATCAAAAGAGAAGTGGTGTACAAAGATGCATGAACACAAGGAGGCTGGTGACGATCACACCTTAGTGTGCCGCACAAATTGATTCATAAGAGGGGACCTATATGATGGGCAGAGGAATTTCAAATGTTTTGAATGCCTATCTTTTGTTGTGATGACTGGTTGCATCATATTCAGCCATTCGTTCTTTATTCTGGCACAAGCGTAATCAGCCTTTCATTGAATTTCACCACTTGGAATACACAGGCGTATACAAATATTTTCCCTCAAGCTTCGCCAAGTCTGACGTCATTTTCGCCGCGACTCCCTCGCACCTAGCGCATGATATAAACCAGTCTTTATGCGGTTATTTTAAAGAGTCAATTATTTCTTCGCAACTGGCGATCTAAGTAGAAATGAAAATCCATCCATCCATTATCCAACCCACTATATCCTAATTACAGGGTCACAGGGGTGTGCTGGTGCCAATCCCAGCCAACACAGGGCGCAAGGCAGGAAACAAACCCCAGGCAGGGCGCGCACACACACATACACACCCACATACTAGGGACAATTTTGAATCGCTGATGCAGCTAACCTGCATGTTTTTTGGACTATGGCAGGAAACCGGAGTACCCGGAGAAAACCCACGCAGACACGGTGAGAACTCAGGTCTCCTAACTGCGAGGCAGCAGCGCTACCCACTGCGCCACCGTGCCGCCCCAGAAATGAAAATCGCCAGAGCCTATTTTTGGTTGCATTTGAGACCGTTTTAGTTGCAGTCTGGGGCCCTGGCAGAACCACAGGTTGGGCCACTTGGATGTTGGTCCTGGGTCACATGTGGCCCGCGGGCCAAAATTTCAATAGGCCTGAAATATACTATGGTGTCCTAGATATAACTGAAAAAAGCACACTTTCACACAAATATTGTTAAACCCAAAATCTTGTAAAATTCACCTAGTAAACTTAGAATCCTTAACACAATTGACTCAGCCACTGTATTTAATTGTAATTTTTTATTGGTGTGTGGACTTTTAATACATACATACAAAGCATGGAGTAATTGTACCCTATTTTTATATTCCACATATAGGTTGTTACCAGAATTTGTTGGTTGTTCATCCATTAATGACAAGTATGTCCTGTAATCTTCAGATGTGGAAGGCTGAAGTTTCAAGGTAAGGCATTTATGTTCACTAATCATGGACATGTTGCATGTTGATTACCACATTTAACTATAACTTTCACTTTACTCAGTATGCATAATAATAATGACAAGAATTTTTTTTAGTGTTCTGTTCCTAAAACTTCTTCTGTCCTAGCACTTACTTATTAGCTGAAGATATTTTTTAACGGCATTCTGTAATGAATTTGCTTCAGCTATGACATTTCACTTTTTGTATGTAACTTGTCTTTGGTCTTTTGCAGTCCAACTGATTTTACACTATATATCTAATACTGTATGCAAGAGAAGCCATTAAGCAGATTTGTGTTGCATGGAGGTTATTATTTCACATTACAGTACACTTGTTTCGCTGGATTACTAAAGGAAATTAATGCTTACTTATTTTGGTGCTTTTTTATTTAGAATTATGCAAAACTATAGTATATCAGTAATGTAACACAATTATGTAAAGAAATTAACACAAATTTATTGAGGAAAAATAGTTATGGGTTTCCATATAAAACCTACTGTATATTATACTTAATACTGAAAGATTCTTTGATTAAAAAAATCCTCTCCCAGAATTATTTCATAGTACTTTCTTTCTTTTTTCCCCCCCAATATGTCCTCCCATTTGAAACCAATAATTTCAATTAATCATCAGGTATGAAAACAGACGTGTTTCCTCCATAAGTCCAGTTATTAATATCTGAGGTAGATATTTATATACTGTACCTCTGGTTAACAGTTCTTCTGAAATTGTGTATTCATTCACTACTCAAAAAACTTCCAAGCACTTCATAGATGGAGAAGGAGGGGGGAAAACAAGCAGAGAGCAAATACAAAACCATTTTTGTTGAGATTGATTATAATAATTGTTTAATCTTTATTGTACACGTAAACCTAACTAATTGAAAGCTACATTTTTAGTAATATTATTTATTTATTTCTCAATAGTATTTAAGATTTTTAAATACTAGGGGGCTTCGCTCCCTGCTCGCTTTGCTCGCCAATCCCCGTGTTTATTTTTCCAGATACACACTTTTAAGATTTTTTTTTAAAATCCATGATGATTATTTTCCCTTTTTTCGAGTAATATTTTCCTTTTGTTTGTGCTAATGCGATCTTCAGTATCTTTTTTGATACTGTAGCAACCTCTGCGTCCAGCTCGAAAAGAGAAGTACAAAAAAAAACAGACAGATGTACATAAGTCTCACAAAATACAACAAGAGGCTGGAGAGTCCTGAGTTTGAACCTTTACCAGCACCTTGAGTGGCACATCTCTGCTTGGGTATTGTTCTCCAGATACTCCAGTTTTCCTTTCAAAACTTAAAACTAAGCATGTTAGGTTAATTGCTGACTGTAAATTTGTGCCATGTGAGTGAGTGTGTTGGTATGTGCATGAGTATACCCTGTGATGGATAGCGCCTAGTTCCCTAGTTTGAGGTGAGGGGGCAGAGACTGCAACCTCAGGAACAATCAATTGAATTGACTACTTTCAGTAATGCATCCATGGGTAGAAAAAAATTAAGGGCAGCAGACTGATGCAGTTATGCCTAACTCTACTTTTTTCTTCTGTTTTTTCTCCGTTTTTCTGTGGTGGTGTTTGGGACAAATACATTTCAACTGAATGATATAATTACTTTTAGTATGTTACAATTTTGTTTACATTTATTATAACATGAAAACACAGAAAATTAGTAAACTACATGTTAAAGGTCAACGGTTTCTGTAAAAAGACTCAGATGCATAATACAATCATAATTTAGTACCTTTTTATTTTGCATTATTTTAATCCTACAAAAATTGGAAATGGAAAGTTTGTTGTTAATTATAATATTTATTGTAATTTAGAGAGGCACAATGGAGCGGTGAATGTACTTCTGATTAGCGATAAGGAAACCGGAGTTTGCTCTCTAGAGTCTGCATGGGTTTCCTGCAGTTGCTCTGGTTTCCTCCCACAGTCCAAAGATATGCAGGTTAGCTGGGTTGCCATTGCTAAATTGGCACTTGTGTGTGTGTGTGTGTGTGTGTGTGCATGTGTATGTTTGTGTCTGTATTCGCCCAATGATGGACTGGCACCCTGTCCACGTGTTTTTCCTGGTCTGTACCCGATGAGTGCTGGGATGAATGACTCCGACGATGCTGGTTATGAAGATGGGAGAACTAATCTCAGTGTTTACAACTTTTACAAAATAATGTTACCTTGGAAAATATTGAAGTAAAAACCATTGCCTCATAACAAGCAGTCAAATCATTAAAACTTTTTAGACATTTGGAAAATTTCTTATAACATTTTTAATTTGCTATCACTCTGAATGTTTAGTATACATTTTTTAAAAGAATATTTATAATAAAATTAAATGATGTTGCGCTATTTTAAAGGAATAGTAGTTTTGATAATATAACTCATATTTATGTCACTTTTCATAACTAGTTCTTAATGTCATTGATATTTTCAGTAAAAAAAAATTACAATAGTATATATTATCATACTGTTCACATAGTTTTTAGTTGAAAAACACATTAAATTTAAAAAGTTGAACATTTGAGTCTAAAATGGATTTATTGTAGTTTGCTGATTTTTTAATCCATTCAGATGGTTTACAAATACTGCATAAAGTCATTGTAAATATTTGCATATATTTTTACGTATGAGTTGCATTGGATTTTTTTCTGTAGACAAATGTTCTGTAAACAAATATGCATGTTTGTCTCACTTGCATACTACTTTTAATTTTTGAATGACTTTATTGTTGCTGTTTTTTGAATGTGAAGAGCTGAAGAGTTTGCTTTTAGACTTGATTAACTATGGTAGGCACATCATGAAATCTGAAAATCTGTCTGCACTTGTTCAGTGCTTGTTAGTGTTGTGACATAAATACCTATATTGCTGAAAATGAATGCAGCTACATGCTTACTATGTTCAGAGACAGGCTTAATTTTTTTTCTTTTTGTGGTAGTTCATGGATTTTAAAAACTAACTTTAAAAAAATATTAACTGATTTAAAATCTTTCAAACACAAAATATATGTCTTTACTTGAAATAGTATGTCACCACTATTGGTATTTCTTCAACATGTTCATCAAAGAGGGATCATGTATGATAGAAGGATGTTGGATGGGTCAGGGATCCAACATCATCTTTCTACAACTAAATAGTTTTAGTTTATCTGGAAAAGGCAATGCAAGGGGTCCCTCAAGACTTGCCCCAAGTGTATTCTCCTTCTTGCCAAGTTGCTATAGTTTTATTTTAAAGCATAGTTTCAAATACAAAGTGATGACATAAAAGTGGATTTGCACATTCATTGTTCTGGTGTAGAAATTACAAGACTGTGTGAGCTCTGAGTGGCATTTTTTGAAAAGTCAGCTTTAAAAAAGAAATTTCTTAAAATAATTAATGTTCAAGAAAAGGATTAAACTTATCTGCTGCTCTCAATGCTTTTTTATTATTTATTCTCAAACATTATCCATGACTTTAAAAGTAATCACTCATTTATATCCATATAAAACATAACTACGATAAGTCAATATAGCATATGTTAAATTTGATGTTTTACTTTATCAGAAAATGTAGATTGAAAATTAAATACTTCATTTTAATCAATATATGACTTCACTATCAATAATAGTTTTATATTGAATGAATTAAAAGGTATGATTTTTGTAAATCTAACAAAATTAACATGCTTTCCAAAAGTTAAAATATTGATTTCCAAAGAAATGACAAATAACTGATAAAAACTAGTGAAGCACAGTATTCCTTTCAGATGTCTGTAGATGAGATTGTGTATGTAGCTTGTGATAAACTTTCATTTTGACTGATGTACCATGCTAAAATGAGAGCTAGTTTGACTTATTAAAACATAAGAACTGCATGGAAGAGTATTTAGATGATGTTCTATAAATACTGTCCATGCCATGGAGATAAGCTGTGTGATAAAATAACTCACGTAAAAGTATAATTATAAGAATAGATTCCATCAAGATGAAACAAATAATATATAGAATTAAAATCTTTCATGAGTATTTTAGATAGAGCAAAACTATAAGAAGAGGATAAACCCATTTATTCTATAGAGTAAAGTGTCCCACTAATTTCAGTGGGAGAAGAGAATGGACATAGCCAGCAAAATAAGTGGCTGATAAGTATGAATTCTATTCATAAACCTTACAATCTATGCATTAAAAAGAGGAAATCATCTACAAAACCAATACAGTCTGATCAGTTTCTCATCTTCCTTCATATGTGTCAAAGAAGATTTAATACAAATGCTGAAATCCAATATCAGATATAATAATCACATATAAAAAATGAGGAACTAAGTCTAAATGAACTTTATCAAATGTTAAAACTATTTACAATGTCTATTTTCCAACACACATTTTGGTTTATTGATATTCATAGATTATAAATAATGGCACTCAAGAGGAAAAAAATTGAATTGTAGCATATAGCACCGTTTTCTATAGAAAAGCACAAGTTATCAAACTATAAAAAATAGCAATTATGTTAATACTAGTCATTTAGCCCGTTACAATAACGGGTGCTAGAACAGTAGTGCATAAACATTAGTAGGAACAGTCTATATTAAATGGCAAGAGACTTTGACCTCATTCTTTTTGTTGGTCGTATTTTTCTTTCTTTCAGCCTTTCTTTTGTTGATGTTTACTTGCTGACCATTCTTCGTGGGCTGCCACCGTGTATTGTGTGTCTTTAATTTTCTGTGACAGTAATACTGTCTTGTACGGCTCTATTCAATAAGGGCGAGCACAAAAAGGCGAGCTTCAAAAGGGCGACTTCAATTGAGCGTGGCGAATAAAGGCATTCGTAGATAATTTAGTTCAAATGGCTCTGGAATATGTGAAGAGCAACAAAGGTGCAGATCTTTATTTACGCGCGCCTTTATTCGCAGCGCCCAATTGAGGTCGCCTTTTTGTGCGCGCCCTTATTGAAGGATGCCGTCTTGTACGTCCGCTGGCATGTAAGCCCGTAATATACCTTTAATTTTCTCTGGCGGTAATACAGGTGTGCGCGTCGGTAATATGCGTTTAATCTTCTCTGACAGTAATACTGGCTTGTATGTGGCTGTAATATGCGTCATTGTATTGTGTACCTTTAATTTCCTCTCGCAGTAATACTGGTTTGTATTTCCGTAAAACGCCTCTAACTTTCTCTGACAGTAATATCACGCATCGCACCGTGCCCCGCGCATGCGCACTTCACCAGAAGACACCCACACACGGACACCTGGACGCACACAGGGATTTTATTAAAGAGGATTGTGACAGTTGTGGCGAGCGCCCTCTTCTACGCGGTGGTATGCTAGGGAGGCAGCATTAAGAAGAAAGACACCTCACGCCTGGACAAACTGGTGAGGAAGGCAGGCTCTATTTTTGGCATGGAGCTGGACAGTTTGACATCTGTGGCAGAGCGATGGGCACTGAGCAGCGCTCCTATCAATTATGGAGAATCCACTGCATCCACTAAACAGTGTCATCTCCAGACAGAGGAGCAACAGACTGCTGTCACTGTCCTGCTCCACATGACAGACTGAGAAGATCGTTCCTCCCCCAAACTATGCGACTCTTCAATTCCACCCGGAGGGGGTAAACATTAACATTATACATAGTTATTGTCTGATTTTACCTGCATTATTATCAATCTTTAATTTAATATTGTTTTTTGTATCAGTATGCTGCTGCTGGAGTATGTGAATTTTCCCTTGGGATTAATAAAGTATCTATCTATCTATCTATCTATCTATCTATCTATCTATCTATCTATCTATCTATCTATCTATCTATCTATCTATCTATCTATCTATCTATCTATCTATCTATCTATCTATCTATCTATCTATCAACAAATACAAAGAGAAAAAATTTAACAAATTGAAATTGTTATTATTTAAATTGGTTATGATTTGGATGTAAATTTGTACGTACAAGTGGGAATTAAATAATTGTATTAATTGCAAAATTCTGAACAGGTTTACAGCTCTTGTTACACAAACCTGTGAGCATTAATTTGTTCACAGGTGATTACCTGTCCACTGCAATGCTGATATCAGTGAAGATTTTGTAGCCGATTCTTTCTGCTGTTTTTACTGCTTTTTTTTATCATTTGACTCATCATTGTTGAAAGGTTGACCCATCCTCTTCTGTCAGACTTCAAAATTATGCAGGAGAGAAAAAAATGAGAAAGGGAAAGAAAAATAGGGTTATCTGCATTCAGTCTGGTAAACTGCAAAAGAACACTTCAAAGGAAAAAACCACATAGCTATTTTGTATTGAGCGGTTTGGGGCCTCTGGTTTAGATTAACATTACAATTTACCTAGAATTTAAATGAAACCTGTCTTTTCAGACACATTTGAAGAATAAGAAGACTATAAACATTAAATATATGGTGTTAGATACTTTTTATATGAAAACTAGTTTCACCAGATATACTGTATTATGACTATTTATTATTGACAGGCATCAAAAAGGCCATAGATGTACAACTTGAGAAAATTAAAATGTATGTAATTTTCCTACCTAGAGTAAGGCCAAGAAACCAAGAAAGACAGAATTTATTAAAAAAAACTTTGTTTATGGTATTACAATAGGGAACATACAAATTATTTATTTTGCTACACTACTGTTACTGTGGTGTAGCTGGTTTGCTTGGCATGGAAGTTCTAATTGGGTTGCATCTTCTTTATATATCTTTTGCTTCAGTGTTGTATCTACAGTATGTTTAGTCTGCACACTTGTTCCATTACAAGCTACAGATGATCTTGTTTTGCTCAAACCAGTTAGATCAACTATGTATGGCTGGGTTTATATTTAACACGAAGCGACGTTTGCGCCTGCAGACACTACTGCCACACAAGCTGTGTATTGTGCGCGTACTTTATGTAAATCTCGAGGATTCCACCGGTGGCAGTGTGAGATATCATCATGGTGAGAAAAAACATTCCGATTCGCTGTGTTGTGCATTGCCCAAAACATGAAATTCCCAGAACACCTTGTCACAATATCTCTGAAAAGGATGAATGTTTAATGATTACATCCATCAATTCAGGGACACACCCATTCCAGCAAACATCGGGCGATCGGCAGAAACAGTCCCTGGATGGGGCATCAGCTGATTGTAAGAATGAATGAATACAAGCAGACACACACACAAACACACACACTAGTGTCATTTTAGTATCACCAAATCCCCAAACCAAATGTCCTTGGAAGGAAACCAGAGCACACTATGGAAAACTCCAGGCAGGGAATACCAGTGACATGACTCCGTTTAAGGTAGCAATGGTACCGCTCCGCCACCGTGCAGCAACCCATGTGTAATTATTAATAGTATTGGAATATCATAAATTTAATATGTTCTGTGTGGCAATCACTGCCTGCCACGGCTATCAGCACAGGAGAGAGCCCCAGAAGCACATAGCAATTAACAAGTGGGTCACTTTTAAGATGAAGTTTATGGCGTTCTACTTTAATGACAAAATAAACTACGAGAAGAAAATCAAAATAGACCCTTTTTTCTTCACTGTGTCCCAAATGTTTTTCTTCTCTATGGCTCAAATACACTTCCTTATATACTGATGCTGTTATCAAGGTGCAAAACCTTTAAAATGCATCCCGTCATTATGATGGGGAATACAGTCATATGAAAATGTTTGGGAACCCCTCTTAATTCTATAGATTTTTGTTTATCATTGGCTGAGCTTTCAAAGTAGCAACTTCCTTTTAATATATGACATGCCTTATGGAAACAGTAGTATTTCAGCAGTGACATTAAGTTTATTGGGTTAACAGAAAATATGCAATATGCATCATAACAAAATTAGACAGGTGTTTAATTTGGGCACCCCAACAGAGATATTACATCAATACTTAGTTGAGCCTCCTTTTGCAAATATAACAGCCTCTAGACGCCTCCTATAGCCTTTGATGAGTGTCTGGATTCTGGATGGAGGTATTTTTGACCATTCTTCAATACAAAATCTCTCCAGTTCAGTTAAATTTGATGGCTGCCGAGCATGGACAGCCTGCTTCAAATCATCCCATAGATTTTCAATGATATTCAAGTCAGGGGACTGTGATGTCCATTCCAGAACATTGTACTTCTCCCTCTGCATGAATGCCTTTGTAGATTTCGAACTGTGTTTTGGGTCATTGTCTTGTTGGAATATACAACCCCTATGTGTAACTTCAACTTTGTAACTGATGCTTGAACATTATCCTGAAGAATTTGTTGATATTGAGTTGAATTCATCAGACTCTCGACTTTAACAAGGGCCCCAGTCCCTGAACTAGCCACACAGCCCCACAGCATGATGGAACCTCCACTAAATTTGACAGTAGGTAGCAGGTGTTTTTCTTGGAATGTGGTGTTCTTCTTCCACCATGCAAAGTGCTTTTTGTTATGACTAAACAACTCAATTTTTGTCTCATCAGTCCAAAGCACTTTGTTCCAAAATGAATCTGGCTTGTCTAAATAAGCATTTGCATACAACAAGCGACTCTGTTTGTGGCGTGAATGCAGAAAGTGCTTCTTTCTCATCACCCTGCCATATAGATGTTCTTTGCGCAAATTGCGCTGAATTGTAGAACGATGCACAGATACACCATCTGCAGCAAGATGTTCTTGCAGGTCTTTGGAGGTGATCTGTGGGTTGTCTGTAACCATTCTCACAATCCTGCGCATATGCTGCTCCTGTATTTTACTTGGCCTGCCAGACCTGGGTTTAACAGCAATTGTGCCTGTGGCCTTCCATTTCATGATTACATTCCTTTCAGCTGAAACTGACAGTTTAAACCTCTAAGATAGCTTTTTGTAGCCTTCCCCTAAACCATGATACTGAACATTCTTTGTTTTCAGATATTTTGAGCGTTGCTTTGAGGATCCCATGCTGTCACTCTTCAGAGGAGAGTCAAAGGGAACCACAACTTGCAATTGACCACCTTAAATACCTTTTCTCAAGATTGGACACACCTGTCTATGAAGTTCAAGGCTTAACGAGCTAATCCAACCAATTTAGTGTTTCAAGTAAAATTACAAGGGTACCCAAATTTTTGCACAGCCAGTTTTCACGTTTGATTTAATTTCATACAACTAAATACTGCTTCACTAAAAATCTTTCTTCAGAAAACACCCCAGTACTCAGATGTTCCTAGGAAATAAAAGACATACCACTGTCATCTTTTTTGTTGAAAGTAGAGTAAATTATTATGCAGGCTGAGAGGGGTTCCTAAACTTTTTCATATGAATGTATGTGATGCCTGTATTGCCTATGCAATAAATAGATGAAGAGAAGTACCATGAATACATTTGTATGCCAACATTTAAGTTTCATGATTTGCTTCACCACATCAAATCATTCATCAAACATCGAAGCACACAAGATTGATCCTATAGGATCTCCAATGTGGCTTACTCTCACATGTTGATAGTAAACAAAGACTCTGACATCACATTCCAACTTGAACACACTGCACCCCCTGATTTCTTGCTGGTATTGCGTCAATTTCTGAGGACGTGCTCAGAGTATGTATCGAATGAACACTGGGAATGCGTAACAGCCATGATACTTGCACGTACATGTTCTGAACATGAAGTATAAACTGGCCCTGTGGATTGTGGTTTGATTCCTGAGAATGAGGCATGGATTGTAAACCAGTTCTTGGTTTCAGTATTTTACAGTTAGTATCATATTTTGAATTAATATAGTTTTACAATAGAATTTCAGTGCACTTTTATTACATGCTCCATAATGTTTTATGAGCTTAAATTCTAATATAAAAAATGGGTACTACTCTTAAATAAGTATTAATTATGTGTTGTTTTATTTTTCTTTATTTTAAGCACATGACCCTCTTTTTGTGAAAAATAAATGTTGTCTTGAATCTAAGCTTTTTGATGTGTAAACTCAGTTTTCACTTTTTTTTATTTGTATTTCTGGATCTCAAGTATTTTAATCGTTATAACAGTGATATCATTTTACTACCATTTTAAGTCTTTTTGTGATACATAGATGCTAGAATTTTAGTACTTATTTCATTTGGTCATGGCCAAATTGGTCTCTTGAATGTCTGGCATTGTATGGCCTGATGTCATTTGCATGATTAATAGCAAAGGCAGCTGCACTATTTAAATGGATGTCACAGCTTTGGATTCTTCACTGAAAACAAGCTCATTGTTCTCTTATCAAGGTTAGTAAAAGCTAAAAGTCACTTTTTGCAGATCTTATTTTAGGAACTCTGCTTTTGTCATTTTTTTATTTAGATTTTTCTTTTGCAATTTAAAGGCTCTTATGTTGACTATTGTTTGCCTTTTACTGGTATTTAGACCTTGTGCCTTCATCTGACTGTGTGTTTTATTCCTTCTGCTTTTCTCATCTCCTGTTCGCTTATGTCCCATCTGACATCTGGCACATTTAAAATTTCGTGTAAGCAATAATCAGCTTGTTGCCTTTTGCTTAGTCAATCATGTTAATTGATTGTTGTCTTTCCATAGTATGGAGTTTCCAAATTACATCAGCTGCTTTATTTGCTCATTTATTTTTTCTGTTTAGCAGTTGTTTTATGAAGTACACCTTTACACAGAATGCCATCCATTATGTAATACCATCCAATACAATATCCATTATTGTGACATTATGTAATCACACTGACAGTAATTATCACATTAGCCAAAGCAACCAATATGGCATCTTGTTCAATGGTCAGGACTTGCAGTTTGGTAAAGAAGAGAATAGCAGCAATGCCACACCATAATAACAAGAAAAAAAAGTAACTAACACACCATGATTAAATAATATGCTTCAAACAACAGTAGGAATTGACATATATGTAAGAATTTTTTTGGAGTCAAAACCTGCACAAACCAGTGTGTTTCTTTGTTCTGGTCCCAAGCCCGGATAAATGGGGAGGGTTACGTCAGGAAGGGCATCCGGTGTTGAAAAGAGTGTCAGGCAGAGTAAAGAATATGAAGCTGAAAATTGGAGGTGTGATGATGAATGTTGTTAGTGCATATGCACCACAAGTTGGGTGTGCGCTGGGTGAGAAAGAAGATTTTTGGAGTGAGTTGGATGAAGTGATGAACAGTGTACCCAAGGAACAGAAAGTGGTGATTGGAGCGGATTTCAATGGGCATGTTGGTGAAGGGAACAGTGGAGACGAGGAGGTGATGGGTAGGTATGTTGTCAAGGAGAGGAATGAAGAAGGTCAGATGATAGTGGATTTTGCCTAAAGGATGGACATGGCTGTGATGAATACGTATTTTAAGAAGAGAGAGGAACATAGGGTTACGTACAAGAGTGGAGGAAGATGCACACAGGTAGATTACATCCTATGCAGAAGAGTTAATCTGAAGGTGTTTGAAGACTGCAAAGTTGTGGCAGGGGAAAGTGTAGTTAAGCAGCATAGGATGGTGGTCTGTAGGATGACATTGGAGATCAAGAAGAGGAAGAGAGTGAGAGCAGAGCCAAGGATCAAATGGTGGAAGTTGAAAAAGGAAGACTGCAAGGTTGAGTTTAGGGAGGAGGTGAGACAGGCACTGGATGGCAGTGAAGAGTTACCAGACAGCTGGGAAACTACAGCAGATGTAGTAAGGGTGACATCTGGAAAGAGGAAGGAGGAAAAGGAAACCTGGTGGTGGAATGTTGAAATACAGGAGAGTATACCGAGGAAGAGGAAGGCAAATAAGAAATGGGATAGTCAGAGAGATGCAGAAAGTAGACACAAGATATGGCGCAAGGTGAAGAGAGAGGTGGTGAAGGCTAAAGAAAAGGTGTATGATGAGTTGTATGAGAGGTTGGACACTTAAGAAGGGAGAAAAGGACCTGTACCGATTGACTTGACAGAGGGACCGACCTGGGAAAGATGTGCAGCAGGTTAGGGTTAAGGATAAAGATGGAAACGTACTCCCAAGCGAGGAGAGTGTTGAGCAGATGGAAAGAGTACTTTGAGAGGCTGACGAATGAAGAGAATGAGAGAGAGAAGAGGTTGCATGATGTGGAGATAGTGAATCAGGAAGTGCAACGGATTAGCAAGGAGGAAGTAAGGACAGCTATGAAGAGGATGTTAAATGGAAAGGCCTTTGGTCCAGATGACATGCCTATGGAAGCATGGAGGTGTTTAGGAGAGATGGCAGTAGAGTTTTTAACCAGATTGCTTAATGGAATCTTGGAAAGTGAGAGGATGCCTGAGAAGTGGGGAAGAAGTGTACAGGTGCTGATATTTAAGAATAAGGGGGATGTTCAGGACTGCAGTAACTACAAGGGAATAAAATTGATGAGCCACAGCATGAAGTTATGGGGAAGAGTAGTGGAAGCTAGGTTAAGAAGTGAGGTGATGATTAGTGAGCAGCAGTATAGTTTCATGCCAAGACAGAGCACCACAGATGCAATGTTTGCTCTGAGGATGTTGATAGAGAAGTTTAGAGAAGGCCAAAAGGAGTTGCATTGTGTCTTTGTGGACCTGGAGAAAGCATATGACAGGGTGCCTCGAGAGGAGCTGTGGTAGTGTATGAGGAAATCGGGAGTGGCAGAGAAGTACGTAAGAGTTGCACAGGATATATATGAGGGAAGTGTGACAGTGGTGAGGTCTGCGGTAGGATTGACGGATGCATTCAAGTTGGAGGTGCAATTTATTTGCAATGGTGATGGACAGGTTGACAGACGAGATTAGACAGGAGTCCCCATGGACTATGATGTTTGCTGATGACATTGTGATCTGTAGGAATAGTAGGGAGCAGGTTGAGGACACCCTGGAGAGGTGGAGATATGCTCTAGAGAGGAGAGGAATGAAGGTCAGTAGGAACAAGACAGAATACATGTGTGTAGATGAGAGGGAGGTCAGTGTAATGGTGAGGATGCAGGGTGTAGAGTTGGTGAAGGTGGATGAGTTTAAATACTTGGGATTAACAGTACAGAGTAATGGGGATTGTGGAAGAGAGGTGAAAAAGAGAGTGCAGGCAGGGTGTAATGGGTGGAGAAGAGTGACAGGAGTAATTTGTGACAGACGGGTATCAGCAAGAGTGAAAGAGAAGGTCTACAGGATGGTAGTGAGACCAGCTATGTTATATGAGTTTGAGACGGTGACACTGACCAGAAAGCAAGAGACACAGCTGGAGATAGCAGAGTTAAAGATGCTAAGATTTGCACTGGGTGTGACGAGGATGGATAGGATTAGAAATGAGTACATTAAAGGGCTTACCCCTCCTCGAACCACCATCTTATCGTGGTGGAGGGGTTTGCGTGTCCCAGTGATCCTAGGAGCTCTGTTGTCCAGGGCTTTATGCCCCTGGTAGGGCCACCCAAGGCAAACTGGTCCTAGGTGAGGGATGAGACAAAGTGCGGTTCAAAACAACCTTCTATGATGAATAAAAACTTTGGACAACGTTTTCCCTTGCCCGGACTCAGGTCACCGGGGCTCCCCTCTGGAGCCAGGCCTGGAGGTGGGGCTTGATGGCGAGTGCCTGGTGGCCGGGCTTGCACCCATGAGGCTCGGCTGGGCACAGCCCGAAAAGGCAATGTGGGTCCCCCTTCCCATGGGCTCACCACCTATGGGAGGGGCCAAGGAGGTCGGGTGCAGTGTCAGTTGGGTGGTGGCCGAAGGCGAGGACCTTGGTGGTCCGATCCTCGGCTACAGAAGCTGGCTCTTGGGACGTGGAATGTCACCTCTCTGAAGGGGAAGGAGCCTGAGCTAGTGCGTGAGGTTGAGTGGTTCCGGCTAGATATAGTTGGGCACACCTTGATGCACAGCTTGGACTCTGGAACCAATCTCCTTGAGAGGGGCTGGACTCTGTACCACTCTGGAGTAGCCCCCGGTGAGAGGTGCCGAGCGGGTTGGGCATACTTGTTGCCCCCCGACTTGGAGCCTGTACATTGGGGTTTACCCCGGTGTACAAGAGGGTAGCCTCCCTCCGCCTTCGGGTGGGGGGACGGGTCCTAACTGTTGCTTGTGCGTATGCACCGAACAGCAGTTCGGAGTACCCACTCTTTTTGGAGTCCCTAGAGGGGGTGCTAGAGGGCATACCTTCTGGGGACTCCCTCATACTACTGGGAGACTTCAAAGCTCACGTGGGCAATGACAGTGAAACCTGGAAGGGCGTGATTGGGAGGAATGGCCCCCCCGATCTGAACCCGAATGGTGTTTTGTTATTGGACTTCTGTACTCGTCACGGATTGTCCATAACAAACACCATGTTTAAGCATAGGGGTGTTTATATGTGCACTTGGCACCAGGACACCCTAGGCCTCAGTTCGATGATCGACTTTGTGGTCGTGTCGTCGCACTTGCGGCCACATGTCTTAGACACTCGGGTGAAGAGAGGGGCGGAGCTGTCAACTGATCACCACCTGGTGGTGAGTTGGCTTCGATGGTGGGGGAGGATGCCGGTCAGGCCTGGTAGGCCCAAACGTGTTGTGAGGGTCTGCTGGGAACGTCTGGCAGAGCCCCCTGTCAGAAGTAGCTTCAACTCCCACCTCCAGCAGAACTTCGACCATGTCCCAAGGAAGGTGGGGGACATTGAGTCCGAATGGGCCATGTTCTGTGCCTATATTGTTGAGGCGGCTGACCGGAGCTGTGGCCGTAAGGTGGTCGGTGCCTGTCGTGGCGGCAATCCCCGAACCCGTTGGTGGACACCGGCGGTGAGGGATGCCATCAAGCTGAAGAAGGAGTCCTACCGGTCCCTTTTGTCCTGTGGGACTCTGGAGGCAGCTAATAGGTACCGGCAGGCCAAGCGGAATGCGGCTTCAGTGGTTGCTTAGGCATGGGAGGAATTTGGGAGAGGCCATGGAGAACGACTTTCGGACGTCTTCGAGGAGATTCTGGTCCACCGTCCGGCGTCTCAGGAGGGGGAAGCAGTGCAGTGTCAACACTGTATAGATAGATAGATAGATAGATACTTTATCATGGTGGGGATGGTGCGCTGCTGACCTCGACTCGGGACGTTGTGGGTCGGTGGGGGGAGTACTTCGAAGACCTCCTCAATCCCACTAAAGTGCCTTCCAATGCGGAAGCAGAGCCTGGGGACTCGGTGGTGGGCTCCAGCATCTCTGGGACTGAGGTCACCGAGGTGGTCAAAAAACTCCTTGGTGGCAGGGCCCCGGGGGTGGATGAGATATGCCCAGAGTTCTTCAAGGCTCTGGATGTTTTCGGGCTGTCTTGGTTGACATGTCTCTGCAACATCGCATGGACATCGGGGACAGTGCCTCTGGATTGGCAGACCAGGGTGGTGGTCCCCCTCTTTAAGAAAGGGGACCGGAGGGTGTGTTCCAACTACAGAGGGATCACACTCCTCAGCCTACCTGGAAAAGTCTATTCGGGGGTTCTGGAGAGGAGGGTCTATCGGAAAATTGAACCTCGGATTCAGGAGGAACAGTGTGGTTATCGTCCTGGTCGCGGAACAGTGCACCAGCTCTACACCCTTAGCAGAATCCTGGAGGGTGCATGGGAGTTCGCCCAACCAGTCTACATGTGTTTTGTGGACTTGGAAAAGGCGTTCGACCGTGTCCCTCGGGGAATTCTGTGGGGGGTGCTCCGGGCATATGGGGTACCGGACCCCCTGATAAGGGCTGTTCGGTCCCTGTACAACCAGTGTCAGAGCTTGGTCCGCATTGCCGGCAGTAAGTCGAACCCGTTTCCAGTGAGAGTTGGACTCTGCCAGGGCTGCCCCTTTTCACCGATTCTGTTCATAACTTTTATGGACAGAATTTCTAGGCGCAGCCACGGTGTTGAGGGGGTCCGGTTTGGTGGACTCATGATTGGGTCACTGCTTTTTGCAGATGATGTTGTCCTGTTTGCTTCATCAGGCCGTGATCTTCATCTCTCTCTGGATCGGTTCGCAGCTGAGTGTGAAGCAGCTGGGATGGGAAGCTGCACCTCCAAATCCGAGACCATGGTCCTCAACCAGAAAAGGGTGGAGTGCCCTCTCAGGGGTTGGGAGCGAGATCCTGCCTCAAGTGGAGGAGTTCAAATATCTCAGAGTCTTGTTCACGAGTGAGGGAAGAATGGAGCGTGAGATCGACAGGCGGATCGGTGCGGCGTCCGCAGTGATGCGGGCTCTGCATCGGTCTGTCATGGTGAAAAAGGAGCTGAGCTGTAAGGCAAAGCTCTCAATTTACCATTCAATCTATGTTCCTACCCTCACCTATGGTCATGAGCTATGGGTAGTGACCGAAAGAACGAGATCGCGAATACAAGCGACTGAAATGAGTTTCCTCCGCAGGGTGTCTGGGTGAGAAGCTCAGTCATCCGGGAGGGGCTCAGAAAAACTTTCATTAACATTATTATATGGTGGACAGAAATGACACAGAGACTCAAACCTTATTTCAGAGTCTTTATAAAATATATTCACAATTTGTCCTAAAATAGATAACTGAAGCTGTGTACAAAAAGGTTATTTGTCACAAAACCAGTAGTTATAAAAAGATAGCAAAATAACATGCAGGATTGTAATGTAACAAAGCAGACTTCAGTGATTTTGGGGTACCCTACGCCTATATAGGGCTCCTCAAAAATCACAGAAAATAAATATTTTACTCTGTTAGGCATCCATCATAGGAAAGATATAACCATCCTGTGATCAAATTCAGATCTATTAGATTGAATGCTTCATACACTACAATATGGCACTTTGATACTGATCAGTAATAATATTTTTGAATTAGCTTGTTTATTAATTCTTTTTTCTTCTATAGTTTGGCATTTTCAATGATATATTAGAATGAAAAACTACAAATTTTAACATCTAGGTACTTATGATTAAACCAATTTTATGGAAATATTTTCTTAAAGTAAAACTCTCCCCTTTACTGCATTTCCAAATTGCACAATGAAAGATAATACAGCCACTTGAAACAGCAAATGCTCATAGAGTGATTTACCTAGATTTAAATCCAAAACAAAAAAAAGAATGTCATTGTCACTTGTCTTAAATAATTAATTCATCTGCCAATTTTCACATTAATTAATGATTGTACAGGAGATATCAGGACTATAGCTTGTTTTACACAATAAAAAAAGCAATTTTGTCAGACACCTATCTGTCTCATTCTTCTAGATGTTCCCAAGCAGTTGTTCAGCGTGAGTTTGTTTCAACTCAGTATGCTGGAAAATTCACAATCAGCCTCCCCAAAACTGCTGTGAACTGCCAGTTCTAAAGCTTCATTGTACAGATGGATGAAAAGGGTCGATTTTCTCATAATGTCCATTCCTGCTAAATACTTATTTGTTTAACAATGAATGCTCTTTAAGTACTTTGTAATCCACTTTCCATTCTTATAAGACATTTGCTCTACTGAATGTTACATTGCTGTAAGCAAACTCCATCCTGCACTAGATCTTGAACCTATCTTTGTGCATCTGTAGTTTTTTTACCTTTTGCACAGGCACCTCAACTGTGTAGACAACAACATTATTTAAACATGCATTTCACATTGTTGAAAGGTCCACAGGGTTCTGGAGTAATGATTAACTGAGACAAAAGGTCACTAAACAGAACCAGTGCACATAATGTAGGAATATAGCCCAATTAGGTCAAAGCACACATCTAACATGATATAAGCAAAATTGGATAGGGAATTACAAGACCAAAGGGTTCAAAACCCAAGAAAAACCTGTACTTGGGGAAGCAAGCTGGATTGACCCATGAAAGAGAACTGAAGAAATGTTTGTGTGTGTTTGGGGGTCAGGGGTATTTAATTGAGAGCTAATAAGCCTAAGATTGCATCAAACATATTGCTGTTGCCACATATTCAGAGTGGACATGTGAAAACCATGATACTAAAATAAATTTTTACTTCCTAAGCCTCATTTTTCCTCAGTGTACAAAAAAGGCACCAACTTACCTATTAGGTTCATTTAAGATGAGGCAAAATAAGAAATGCTAAAAGTAACCATGAAACATTTACCTGTAACCTCTTTCCCATCTCACTGTCTTTGTTGCATCCCACATGTTTCACCCTCTGGAATTCTGTGACAGGCTGTCTTTCAAACCTTTATTTCAAACCAGCTTACCTCCAGTAGAGGACTTCACTAAGATGTTCCTTCATGTACTTAAGGGATTGCACTTCTTGACCAATGAGCTCATAAAACAAGACACCCTGACTTACTTAGTAACAGGTTCTCATCTCTACTAGCTAGGCACAGTGATATTTTATAGTTTCTCAAAACACGTTGAAACTATATGCAAAAGTAAAACAAAAAAAATGTTAGAAAATATCATGATCAATCAAGTTAATAAGCAATGAGGTCATATTACACCCAGCTCAATGTAAGTTCCCTGGGACATAAACAACCTGACACTTTGAAATCCTGTATTATGTTCCCACTTCCCAGCATGCACTTTACTCCTGCTCACTCCTGCTCAGCTCAGGGGAAACCCCAATTAACTAGAGACAATCCACAGAAATTAGAAGATCATGCAAACTATACACAGCTAATGACTGGGCATGAACTTCAAATCAAAGACATTGTCAATTGTGTCTATTTTTCCAAACACCTCTTTTGTTTTTGGTGGGTTAGTGACTTTTCTTTAATTTTTCTTCTTTTTCTTTTTCTAAATTAAAATGTTTACTTGTGCTATTTGGATACTATTACATGCCCTCATTAGTCTGCATAAACAGTATTTAATAAACAGCATTATTATTAGTAGTAGTATTTGTGTATAGCCATTGGCCTGTTTTGCAGTTATTCTTTAATTATATACTTGATTATTTTATACAATACGTCCTGCCTCTCCATGTGTCAAATTGAACTGTATACAATTCAGGGTGCTCAAAGCTTATTTTTTATCCAAAGAAGTTGGCTTTTAAAGGTCTCTGATCTGCACTCTCTCTCTTCTGTGGGCTTGTCTGGTCAGTGTGCATCTGATACATTGCAAAAATCAGTTCTGATTGAAACAAATAAAACAGCTAGGATATTAAGAAACTGGCTTCATTTTTATTTATTGATAGAATTGGGGAGCACAACATTATTTAGAAGTTAAGCTATGAAGTTGTTTGAGGGGCTAAGCCTACCCTATCAGCACTAGGCACAGGGCAGGAAATAAGCAGAGTAAAAAATAAATGTTTAAAAAGCAAAAGAAATTCTTAAGCACCTAAATTTCTACTTTGTTCAGTAAAAATTTAGTGTAACAATTTTGTAATTTCTGGATTTATACAAAAAAAAAAATCTAACAGCACACTGTTGGAGTGTATGATTAAATATGACACAAGACGAAATCAGCTATAGTACAGTGTCACGCATGTACGTCTGAGGGTCACCTTCTGGGTTCATCAGAGTTAAGCACAATAAGCAGTGCAGGACACCACAGGGTGCGATCATTAACTCTCATACCTTTTTTTTTTATCACCTACAGCTCAGAGAAGACATATACTAAAGGCAGCTAACCACACCTCTGAGAGCTATTAAAGCGAGGCACTCGCGAAAAATGCCATCCTATTCAGGAGATGAGTTACCTGTGTTATGGAGCTCCAACCCTGTGACAGGACCACCTTTTTAGAGCCTGTGTTTTGAAGAAAATGGCTAAACCTTGTTTGTTAACCATTTACCCTATTAGGCAACTGTTTTTTCAGTTGTTTTTTTTGCAAGTAAACTGGGCGTACCTGCTGGCACCCCAGAATTTCTTTTGAGTCCTGTTCTTCCTTTGACCAAGAACAACAAATTATCCACACTCTTTTGCAGAAAGCATAGCAGCAAAAGCTCAAAACTAGTTTTAAATCCCAAAAGACATTTTCTGTGCCAAAATGTTGCCCCACTGTCAACATTTTTGGGATAATTTGAAATGAAAGCCTATATTTATTAAGACCTACCTTCTCAAAGAGGTTAATATTAGAAAACATTCTATCAGTATAGTAAGTCCATGTTCCAACTCAGTGTGCCCTGGTAGTTACCTTTTATCATAATCCAAAGATATACATATTTTTTATGTTGTAAAATAGAAATCTCCCTAGTAGTGTTGTATACAAAAACACACTGTCCAGTTTATTTGAAAGTAGCAGGCAAGATATTCTGCTAATGTGTGTAAAAAAGAATGTATGTACAGTAACTATCTGCTCTTAGTATGTAATTTTTTACTTATTTTGTGACTGTAAAAATGTAATTTTAAAAACATGATGTAGTATTCTAAAAGTGATGGAGAAATTTAGTCATGGAACAGTGGCTAAAATGTCAGATGACCTTTCAGAATTATCGTATTTACTACAAACCTCAACCTCAAGTATATAAAAGTAAAGGTCAGCTATTTTTTCTATTCATTGGGGAAGGAGGTGGAGGCTGAACTGAACCGAAACAAATGAAGAAGATTAAAACAGCACTGAGAAAACTAAACTGTTATTTAGAGTATTGTAAACACAGTCCATGACACAGTGTGTTTACTATAGTTAGGTTAGGAGCACACACTGATACAGTGCATTGCTGCACCCACTACACGACAAACCAACTCAAAATTCAGATTAGTGCAAGTATAAAAATGTATTCAAACAGCATATAAATATATAAAGTATTTCTTCAAGATGAATGAGTTACCAAAAGCAAGTGCGTTCAAATTGAATTTGTAACAGACTTGTATCCTTATTTAGGGTGGAAATAATACAATGGTTTGCATTGCTGCCTTATCCTTGGTCTCACATGCTCCTTTTATGTGTTTATTTTGCACGATGTCCCTCTATCTATGTAGGTCCGTTTTTCCTCCCACATTCCAAAGATGTGTGTTTATTAAGTTAATTGCTGATTTTGAACTGGCCTCATGGATGTGTGCATGCGTGGGCACTGTGAAGGACCTGGGGCCTCATGTATAAACGGTGCGTACGCACAGAAATGTTGCGTACGAACCTTTCCACGCTCAAATAGCGATGTATAAAACCTAAACTTGGCGTAAAGCCACGCACATTTCCACGGTAACTCATACCTTGGCGTACGCAATTTATCCGCCCGGTTTTGCAGACTGGCGGCACCCAGTGTCAAAGCAGTGCTACTGTTCCTGTGTGCTCATCCTTTCTTTCTTAGCTCCACATTCCTGACGCGGCTTTATAAATACACTGAAATTAACTGCATATTGTTTATTAGTGTAATACATCTGATTGTAATTAACCTGCTGCAATATAATGGGCCAGGGAATAGCCATAGTATTCCAAATACCAGAACTGCTTTAGCGTTGTTACGCTCACTGCATCTTGTTCTTCTTTTTGCTGTTCCCGTTAAGGGTTGCCACTGCGGATCATTTTTTTCCATATTACTCTCACTGCACCACTCGGAGTATTTATATCACTGTATCTGAGTGTGAATCACAGCAGCAGATGATCGGAAAGAGAATTATCGGTATACAGTTTCAAGTACACACTACCTCAACCACGGCAAAAAGCGTCAAACCCTTTCCTGTACGGACCTCGCGTATCAGAAACAGTTTCATCCCACGAACTATAAACGCACTCAATCACCTCACTGTAAACTTGCACTACAGTTATAATATTGCACAACCTGCGCTACTTTATAAAGCGCGTATGATGACAATATCATTTTTAAGATGAAATGCAGCAAAATATGTTGCTTATAGTATACAGATAAAACTTTAACTTCATTTAAATAATCTGTATTGCTAATAATTAAACATGTGAGGACACGGTGCCGCAGCGCTAGCTAGTTCACGGATAGCTCCTGCCTTGCGCTGTATTCTTGCTGGTGCTGACGCGACACTGGAAGGATAGACGAATAGAATAATTAAACATGTACTACGAAGATATTTCAATGTTCCTTAAAAGTTTTGAAGAATCGGCGTTCTAAGCTTACAAATGGCTTCACGTCTATTACAGAGCTGATTGTGTGGCGATTGGAGAAAGAAAAGTATGGACAGGAATTGGAGGTTAGTACGTTTGAAAGAGACAGTACTTCTGTAATAAATTATTTCATCGAAGGTCACACATGGTGCAACAAGCCTCTTGCGTGAGATATGAACAATCACTGCGCCACCGTGTTCCCATGTTTAATAACATGCTTTCATTCCTATTCATCATGAAAATGATATCACGTATACATCTCAGTATTTGAATTATTCAGAGAGCTGTAATATCTCGAATGTAATGCATTCTGTGTCCTGTCGGAGAAAAAGAACGGAAGCACGTAGTGATTCACACACATAGAGCACATAGAAGATCAAACACAGAAAAAAGCATTTAACATGCTACTTGAGAAACTAGTAAAATAAACGATTTTAAGAAATTTCGAGATTAAAGTTGACATTTCGTGCTTTTTTCCCCACTGTGTGCCTATGTTTTTTGTTTGTACCCTAATACGCTTTCATATGACACTCAGACGGTGGGCTACAACTCGCCTTTTCACAGCGACTTTGATATGTGATTTCGGGCACTGTGCGACTTTGTGAATTTGATCTTTCGAGTTTTTCCGACACTCTGTCACTCGATCAACTTTCTTTTGTTGATTATACCACTGTTTAAACCAACAAATAGCATGTTTTTCCTTTGCCTCCACTTGGTATTCGCTGGAATTCTTATATTTTCCCCTGTGCTTTTCCCATTGTCTTTTCACAGAAGGCTATTTATATTGATTTGCATATTCAAAGAGGCGTAATTCTGGGAGGAGTTGGGGCGGGACAGAAGGCGCGTGCACGTGCGTTACTTTTCACGCAAATCGGGATTTATGTTGTGGAAGAACGTGAAAGTATGCGTGCGCACAGATTCCTGCATCTGGATTTTTCTGTGCGTACGCACAATCCCGCTTTTGTGCTTACGCCATGTTATAGTGTGAGTTCTACGCACGGCGTTATACATGAGGCCCCTGGTGGCTATTTGCTGCACTATGTCCATTGCTACCAAGATATGCGATTATAAATTAAATTAGATGGATCAGAAAATTTTGAGTTATGTTATTACCTTATTCACATGAAATGTCAGAAAGACAAATGTTTTAAATACTATGGGAAACACATGTAATTCTCCACCTTCCTGCGTTTGTAGCCACCATTGGCCCTTTTGTGCAGTGATAATCAAGAAGTTCAGGGAGGAAAATTAGAGAAGCTGGCAATTTACAGCAACTGATAATGGCTACAGGGCAAAGCTTTGGTTGTTCGCCACTTTTTTTTTTTTTTAACCAAAATTTAATTTCTTTTTCCAGTTACTGTGTTTCATGAGCCCTTGCATTGCTGATATGTAGATTACCTGAATCTCACTAGGCTGTTGTTAGAGTAAAGGCAAATTGGCATTGCTGTAGTCCAGAAACGTCATAAATCAATGAAGGAAGCCTACTATTATTTAGCCTTTTATTATTTTTTTGTTTTGTTTTCATATGATTAAAGATCACATTTTGGTGAATATTTCTCATTGTATTAGTGATTTTAGGTCACATTTGTGCTGATTTTGACTTACTTGTTTCTCTTTTTTGTATTTTGTAATAACGACGTTAGCCGTGCTTCAAATGCTACATTGTCATTTTGTGGTCATTGTTGCCACACTCATGACTCATGATGGTGTTATTACTATGAATTGTGCTTGGAAGACAATGGCTTTTGATTTTATTCTGTTTTTTTTAAAACAATCATTTTTAGTATGTTGTTCATTATTGTAGTAAACTTTAGGTCTTTGAGTTGGCCATTGAAAATAGTCAAGTGTTTTTTTTTTCTTATTAAGTCTGCTGTGTCATGCTAAGTGGTAGCTGTCCTCTTCCTGTGAAAACGATCAAGTAATTTTGAGTATTTGCTGCCTAGTGTCTGTCCACAAGATTATCACCTTCACAGACATATGTTTTTCATGTTTTGTTACTGTAGTCAGCCAGCCACCATTATAGGTGATGGAAACAAATTCTTGACTTTTAAGACAGCTGTGGTTTTGGTTGTACTTATTATTTTGACATGTACTTTCCTGGAATCTGTTTTAGTTGATCCACTTCTAGATAATACTGTTCTGTGAGAAGTTATTTTCTTTACTTTGTTTTCAACCAAAATTTTTTCTGCCACTTTGTATAATTACATATGAGTGGTGCCCTACCACCTCTGTCAAAACAAACCCAAAATACATTGGGCAAAAAAAATATATTCATTCAGATGGATTGTGACAGAAACCATGAAAATTAGAATACCTGATCAATATGTAACAGCATCATATTTCTGGGACATTAATTTTGGCCTTTTGTATTTTCACTTTTTTCCAGGGCTCTGTATGCTTAAAAGTTCAAATTTTAACATTGAAATCCTGGATGCTAAATTTTCATTTAATAGCATCTTCTATATTATCGTTTTGTTTTTCTCTACTGCAGTCCATTTTAAGTCTTTACACACATCTTAACATCACTCTTTTAAAAATCAGTCTGCTTCTTTCTAATGAAATTAGCTTTTCAGTAAAGAAAGGTTTTTGATAAAAGTATTTCCATGTGCTTGAAAAAATGAAAACCTATATTGTTGTTTAATGATAGTGGTTCCTTTACTGGCACAGGTCGAATCTTACGGAAAAAAAAATCCAAATAGAGTTTGCAAAACTTATTTTGTAAAGGATTTGCTTTCAAGTCATTTGCGTCAAACTAGGAACCACAAGGAACTGGGATGAGGCTTATGGTTTTCTTCCAAATGTGTTTTCATTACTGAGAAAAATTGTACTGAATGTGTTACTAGAACATTGATGACATCAAATTTAAGAGACTTTTGCTTGCATACTTAACTGCACACAATATATGAAGAAATATTGTGTTCCATTGCTCTTATTGATGCCTTTTTACTCTTTTGACTTTATTTTTATCTCAGCTCCTTTTTACACTGTGGTGGAATCTTATTCTGTTAATTGTGATATGTGCCTTTATGCACACTTCCTTAATGGAGTGATTCTCCTAATAACTACATCTTAAGATCAATAAGTAATTTACGAGTATTTGACAAAATCCATGATAACTAAAATAGCATTTTAAAGCTTTAGTATTTTATATGCTTCCCCCTTCCAACTTGTTAATCATCTCCTATCTATCTATCTATCTATCTATCTAATCACGAAGTCCTTCTTAAAGTGGCTAATTAAACACCAACTTTAGCACCAAATAGTGGACCCCAGAGTAATAACATTCATGACAATTATTATTATTATTATTTATTGTGTAGGATTATATTATATACATTCATTGTTAAGGTAATTGAAAAAAGTCTACTACTAACATCAAATTTATTGGTTGGTAACATTTCCATGTTCTTTATAAGTGCTGAAGAATCTGTGTTTTGTGATTGCAGTTGGCTTTACTTTAATAGAGAATTTTTCAGTATTACAACAGGTTATGGAGAGAAGCCGGAAGGAAGAAATGGAAAGGATAGGAACTGGTGATTGGCACATGTATCACTGAAGCATTTATTACTAGATGGCTAATCGTAAGGTACAAGAGTAGACCACATAGAGATACATACATTACACACACACATATACCCCCACACACAGATACGATTCCCACATGTATTAGTGGTGCCCAACTGCCAGTCACTCTGTACTATTTCACATAGGATCTTAGCCACATAAGTACATATCAGTGATGCCTATAATGCCTTGTCACTCCTCAGTAGTTCACATAAGGACTCGCTATCTCTGGTGCTAGCAACGTACAGGTTTACTTGAGACACTTGAAAGGCTCATACACATTTTGGTTACACTGTATGCATATACCAGCCAACGGTGTCTTACTTCTTCTACACTTGCTCTTTGTATTGTGGTGGGACCTCTCAGCCTTGATCACCCTGTAGGGTTGAGCAAATGCAAATCTCCCTCTGCACATGGTGATTTAATGCTTGCTTTATTATTTAATTCACTCAAGATATAAAGAAAAAGTACAGAAATTTAAAAGCAATGTGATATTCAATAAATTTGAATACACCAATAGAAGAAAGTATAATAGAAAATAAAATAGATATCAAAGTCTGAATACAGTATATACGAGCGAATTGTCATAGAAAGCAATATCAATCATGGATATTGTTCTGAGCAGCTTTTTGATTCAGCAATCTGCATGATGCATAAATGTAATGAATTATTATTATTATTATGTACTGTGACATCCAGATGAAATGGTTACTGTCTCTCTGTCTTTCTGACACATCTCGTTGTAGCAAGGCTACATAATGGACAGTCGGGTTAGCCTTCTGAATTGTCCGTCACTTCTTAATGTTGACTGGGAGGGTGTTTTAAATAGCCCTTCAGTCACCATTGGTGACGTCCCGTTCTGGGAGGATCCCGCCCGAGTACACTCTCCAGCTGCCTGATGCCGGCGTATTGGTTGCCATGACCACCGAGAGAGGCAAGGATTTTCGGCGGGAAACTTTCTCTTTTTAAGGGGAATGGCGGAACAAGAAAGAAAGGAGAAAGTAAGGAGGAAGAACAAAGACACAATTTTCAAGGCATCGCAGCGACTATCTACGCTCTAGAACTATTTAGGATTTTACTTCACCCAGGGACGTCTGCTTTTCATGGGTGGCCACCCCGAAGAAATATTTTAAGGACGAATCCCCGAGAAGAAGCCAGGGTCTGGTGTTCTCCGGGTGCTCCCGTCTGGTGAGTCAGATTCCTGAATTTCGTTTCGTGATAGTCCGCAGAGAAGCCGTCCCGCTAAAGGACGGTTGTGTTTCCCGCTTCCAGGAGGAACTAACTGCAGGATTTCGTGCTTTCTATATCTTTGGACTCCGTGAAACTAATCGTATCAAAGAACAGTTTTTTCTCATTATTTATTTTTCTTTTTCCTTTGTCTGTGTCAAACCGGGGATTAGTATACGGGGCGCCAGGGAGGGCGTCTGGGGAAGGGGTTCACTTAGGAGCACTCAAGCACCGGTTAAGTTTATGTAGCAGCACCTGTTAATATATTTTTTCTGTTCCTTTTCCTGTTGTGTTTTATTGCTGCAAATTGTTAAGAAGGGGGATCGTGGCAAGAGGGGACGAGGACCGAATATGGTTGTGCTCTTATGCTTTCAAACATCGTCCACCCCCTGTACGGGTGGTGAAGTGTAGGAATCGCGTATCCGTGTTGTGCGGTTGCTACATCGTTTTCTGATGTCGCTTCTTCTGTCGTCGCCTCCCACTGTCCTACAGACGGGCCATTATTTATGCTATAATCACACGTGGGGTTCCAGGACATGTGACATTACAAAAACAGCTGTCTTGGTGATGGATGACTCTGCCCGAAGGTTTGATCCTGTATGTATCTGTACAATCTTTTTATTATTAATATATAAAACAGTTTGACCATTGTAACAAAAGCACCACAAATTTCTTGGATAACAAAAGAAATGCTTTAAAGATATAAATTACTAGCACAATATAGAAGGAATGTACAAATGTATTTATTGAGGATGATACTTTCAATGTAAATTGCCTATGTTAGTTAAATTACTTTAAGGGTTATGTAAATTCCTTTGCAAATTAGTTATTTTATAGTTCATCATGGTTCCAATACAGCAGCAAAAATATATGTTAATTTACAATAAAAAACAAAACCATATTATAGATTTGTTTTGGATGTACAGATAATAATACTTTTCTATTGATGATTAAAATTCTTTTGATAGCAGTGCCAATACCTTTTGATGAGTTCCTGACATGAAGATGGGGTTTAAACAATTGTTTGGTGTACTCTGGTTTGTTATTCATAGTATTTTGAGTATGCATTTAAGGTAAACTTGTGGCCTGTCCTGCTCATCACATCAGACAGATAAAAATCTTGTTAACCAATAAAAGATCTTAAGAAAAACTTCCCACTCAGAAAAAGATAAAGATTTTGTTAACCATTTATAGATTTTTAAGATTTTTTTATTATTGATTTTATTTGAAGAAAATAATATTCCATACGATCGAGCCTAACTTATACAACAAAGAAAATAACATTACATACAATCATGTCAGACTTACCAAAACAGATTCAGTCGGCACCCAAGAGAAAGAGAGGGGAGCCAACAACAAGAGAAGATCTTTAGAAACAACAAAGAAGGGAGAATGTCCCTTTCCCCAGTATAAAATGCGTATTCTAAAATGTTATTCATTAGATCTTGCCATATTTTTTTAACAGATTTTGAACAGATCCTCTAAGTGAGAATTTGATTTTTTCCAATTTCAAATTGTATCGAACATTAGTTACCCACTGACTTACAACAGGTGGGCTGGGATTTTTCCAATTAAGTAAGTATATGTGGTATAGGTAATTACTATCAATTTAAGCCCATCTGGGAGTACACCAAACACAGCTGTTACTGGGTTAGAAGTGATTGTGACACCAATGCTATTACATTCAAAGAATTTTGTCCAGAATGATGTTAATTTGGTGTACGGCCAAAACATGTGGCCAAGTGAGACTGCAACATTTCCAGGCTGAATCTTGCCCTGGATACATTTTGGACAGATTTAAACATTATATATCTGATCTATAAAAGATTTTAAGTTGAATGATTGAAAGCTTTATGCATGTGGAGCTAGAATGTATTATATGCATGGCTGCTTTCTACTTCTTTTATGAGATGTTAAGTGAAAGATCCTTTCCTCATCGTACCCTGGGATTTTTGAAAGGAAAGAGTTTTAAAATTTTACATTTTTTATATATTATTGAGATGCTGTCTTAGTCTTCAAGACTGATCAATAGTTCTTCTGGAATAGAAATGGGTAGGAGGTGAGGAAAATTGGGCAGGTTCCTTTTAGCAAAGTGTCTGATTTGAAAGTAGTGGAAAAATTGTGTTAATGGGAAGCTTTGTATATAATATGTATATGTATATATATATATGTATATATATGTATATATATGTATATGTATATATATGTATATGTATATATATGTATATGTATATATATGTATATGTATATATATGTATATATATGTATATATATGTATATGTATGTATATGTGTATATATGTATATGTATTGTTGCAGGTGGCTGGGGGGGGCGACCCAGCCGGGACTCCCCAGAGGACCGGAAGAGGACTTACGCCTTCCCCAGACCATGTGTTGGCAACCGCCCTGGCGGCTATGGGGACCACGGGTACAGAGCATGGAAGCTCATCCCTGTAGGGACCCATGGTCACCGCCAGGGGCCGCCTGAATGTCTTGGGAGCCCTGGACCTCAGCACTTCCGCCACACCCGGGGTTCTCCTGGGTACGCAGCCGGCACTTCCGCCACACTGGGGAGTGCCGGTGGAAGATTGCCGGTAGCACCTGAAGCACATCCAGGTGATTATAAAAAGGGCCGCCTCCCTTCATTCAGGACTTGAGTCGGGTGGAAGAAGGACGAGGTCTGGGAGGAGGCAAGGAGGCAGCCTGAAAAGAAAGGGAAGGCATTGTTGTGTGTTGGCCAGGACTTTGAGGTACTGGGGTTTGTGTGCACATATTGTAAATATGGAGCACCTCAATAAACGTGTGTGGGGTGATTACAACGTGTCTGCCTGTCTGAGTCTGGGTCATGTTCCACAGTATATATGTATATGTATGTGTATATATTGTGAGCTGTGAAGCTAATCCTACCCCCAAAAAGACACAGACGCCCCTGGAAAAAGCCCTAGGAAACATAAACAGACTACCTTCACATTTCTCCTCTTCCTTCTGGCCGGCTCTGTCGCGTAATCTGCCTCCCGCGTGCTACTCCGCCTTGTCAAAAAGCCTGTGCCGACTTCTCTCTGTGGTTAAAAATTGATTTTCTGCTTCTTTCTCTCTCTGACTTCTGGTGCTCTTGGCACGTATTCCTCCAAAAGAGAAGAAATCCTTGGTTGCTTTTAAATGACAAGCGGAGGTGTAAACTCTTTCAAGGAGCACGTTTGAAACACTTTTAAAAGATAAATGTTTGTTTGCAGTGTCTTAATAAAAATTCGAGTTTTCTTCAACTTTCACTGGTCTTCTGTGCAATTTTGTAACCCAAGCATGACAAGTGCTACCAGAAGTGGGGTGGTTGCACAGATGGATGCGTTAGCACAAGCGGAAGCCGAATACCTTTTCCAAATCGCCCAGAATGTTCCTATCCCATATGATTCGGAAGATGATTTACATTCCGAACGTCCTGCGTCTAGCCTACAGCCTCCGTCTGTCAGAAGAACAGACACCCAACAATATATTCAGCCTCGAAGAGCCTCTCCAATCCCTCAACAGTATGTTCCGCCTCCACCAGCACCAGCACCTGCGCAAGTTACTAGACGTGTTTATTCCTTTGCCTCCACTTCCGGACAATGCTAAGAATGTCCTGTCGAAGATGGGCCCATCTGATGACCCAGAACTATTTCTTTTGGCTTTTGAACAAGTGGCGACTGTGTTAGGATGGGACAAACGTCATTGGGCTGTTATCATCACCCCGTTTTTGTCTGGTGATGCACTACTTTCATTACGAAATATACCTAACGACAAACTTGGCGATTATGATTTTTTGAAAGATCAGCTTGTTTTGAAGAAAGCCACGATGTTTTTGTCAAAAGGTTTTGCACTTTACAACTGGAGGTTGGATATGGACAGGTCTGTTTGTGCACAGATACGAGATTTGATTCTTTAAGTGCAATGCTGGTTTGAGGGAGATAAGGTTGAGCGCATCGTCGAAAAAGTTGTTATGAACATAGTGCTGTATGGAATACCTGCACCCATCCGAGATGAATTTCTTCGTCACAATCTTGAATCTCTAGATATTATTTCACAACGTCTAGAAGGCTCCCAGACCGCTTTCAAAACAAGCGGTAGCTTCGGTACTCAGTATCCTGTGTTAAAACCTATAAGGGAATGCCCAGAGTATCCTCGTCAACTTGACCGTGTACGTCGTCATCCTTCAACAACTGATATTCAGATGTCGTCGGCTAGACCACCAGGAAATGCAGTTGCTGCAACCACAAATGAGATGCCTGCTACCGGAGACAGAGGTTGTGGTCGTGGACGTCGCCGATTCGGTGCCGGTGAGCGAAGATGTTTCCAGTGTGATCAGCCTGGTCATTTAGTGAGAGATTGTCGTCTGTCTCCAGCCCATTCAATGGAAATTGGCATAGCAGAGGTTTGTTGCTCGAATATCCCGGATCCGTCGAAAAACAAGGATGGCTTATTTTTCTCTGTGAAGTTCGGGGGCCGACAGGTGACAGCGTTTTTGGACTCAGGCAGTGACCTTTGTGTTGTCAGACGTGACTGTCTTGACGACAGTTACCATAGTAATACTGAGACTGTTAACATACGCTGTGTACATGGAGATGTTAAGAACTATGAGACATTATTTCTTCCTTTAACTTATAAGAGTCGTCACTTTAAAGTGTGGTCTGCTATTTCTGATTCATGCCCTTGGCCTTTGCTTATAGGCAGAAGGAATGCTCTTTTTCCTATATTAATGGCTGAACATCGGTCACTAATCGACTCACCTGTTAAACCCATTCGGGGGGAGGGAGACGGGAAACTGGTGGCAGTAGGGAACAATTTAGGTCCCAATTTAGATATTGAACCAGATCTCTCCAGTGAGTCGGAGGAAAACTCCCTGGAGAATTTCTCAAATTGTCAAGACCCTTGCACGTCCTCTCAAATTGTAAATGTCTCAGAACCCAAACCGAGTTCTAGCGAGCAGCAGGATTTTGTGCGCTTGCAGCATGCTGATAGCTCATTGGAGTATGCATTTAACCAGGCTTACACTGCTAGTGACTCCTATTACCAAGACCGATATAATGGGAGCCTAAAGACACCACACTTTCTGGTGAAAGATGGTTGTATTTTCAGAGTGATTTTGGACCATTTATTGGAAGAATTTATTGAGCAATTAGTAGTACCCGAAGCACATAGGGAAATTCTTTTACAGCTGGCTCACTCTCATATCTTGGGAGGACACCAGGGGTCTGATAAAACAAGAGAGCGATTATCGAAGCGATTTTATTGGCTAAATATGGGAAAAGATGTTGAACGGTTCTGCACTTCATGCCCTGACTGCCAAATCGTCTCTGCTCATAAGCCTTCCAGGGCTCCCCTTTGCCCTATGCCTATTTTGGATGTCCCCTTTCAGAGGGTGGGTTTAGATATTGTAGGACCTTTGCCTAAAACTAAAAATGGTTTCCAGTATATGCTGGTGTTAGTTGACTATGCAACGCGATATCCAGAAGTAACTGCTTTGAAAAAGGCAAACTCCTCGTCTGTAGCCAAAGCTCTCTCTGTGATGTTCATCCGTATTGGCATTCCTAAGGAAATTTTAACTGATCAAGGCACACCTTTCACTTCTCGTGTGATGAAACAATTATGTAAACGGTTCGCTATTAAGAAATTGTGCACCACCGTTTACCATCCACAAACTAATGGCTTGACTGAACGGTTTAACAAAACCTTAAAACAAATAATCAGAAGAGTTGCTCATAATGATCCCACAACATGGGACACTGTCCTGCCTTTTGTTTTGTTCGCTGTACGAGAATCGCCGCAGGCATCCACTGGTTTGAGTCCCTTCGAGCTGTTATTTGGCAGGCGCCCAAGAGGCAACCTAGATGTTGTTCGAGAAGAATGGATAGGTCATGAAACAACCTCTCTTGGGGAGGGTTTTGCAGAGCGAATAGTTTCCTTACAAGAAAGAATTTCCAGACTTTCTTCTATTGCTGTAGAGCATCAACAACGAGAACAGGAAACACAAAAACGTCTATACGATGGACGCAGTCAGCTTCGTGAATTCAAACCAGGCGATCGTGTTTTAGTATTAATACCGTCTGACCCACATAAATTCCTAGCTAAATGGCAAGGCCCAGCAGTTATCGAAGAGCGTATGGGACCAGTAAATTACAAGGTTAGAATTCCTGGTCGACGAAAACCATTTCAAATTTTGCACATTAATCTCTTAAAGAAATGGCAGGACAGACAACAGGTTCACAATACCTTGACTGCTGTTTCTCAGACTGATGTTGTCATTGGCAACGATTTGACTGATCCACAAAAGACAGAATTATTAAACTTAATAGAACAGAACACTAATGTTTTTTCAGACTTACCAGGCGTCACTAATTTGGCAGAACATAAAATCACAACTGAAGCTGGTGTTCGGGTGCAGATGCGTCCATTTCGAATTCCGGAATCGCAAAGGAATATTGTGCGCGAAGAAGTCAAGAAGATGCTGGAACTAGGTGTGATTCGTGAAAGCAAAAGTGACTGGTGCTCTCCGGTCGTGTTAGTCCCCAAGCCGGACGGTTCGGTTCGTTTTTGTATTGATTTTAGGCGCTTGAATAAGGTGTCTAAATTCGATGCTTACCCAATGCCCCGGGTAGACGAGCTCTTGGAAAAACTGGGTCAGGTGACCTATATTTCCACACTAGATCTGACAAAAGGTTATTGGCAGGTGCCTCTTGAGGCTAATAGTTGTGAGAAAACAGCATTTACGACTCCTGATGGACTTTATGAATTTACAAGACTCCCGTTTGGTCTTCATGGAGCCCCTTTAACTTTTCAGCGAATGATGGATCAAATACTACGCCCACATTCTGAATATTCTGGGGCGTATCTTGATGATGTGGTGATTTTTCAGCAATGATTGGCATTCACATTTACAACGCCTACAAGCTGTACTTGATAGCCTGAAACAAGCTGGATTAACTGCTAACCCTAAGAAATGTAAACTAGGTATGTCTGGGACTCATTATCTAGGTTACTCGATGGGCAGGGGTTTACTTCGTCCACAACTAAGGAAAATAGAGGAGGTGCTTGCTTACCCACATCCTAAAATGCAAACACAGGTGCGCGCTTTCCTCGGACTAGCTGGTTACTACAGAAGATTCATCCCTGACTTTGCAAATAGAGCTGCTCCTCTTTCAGAGCTTACTAAAGGAAGAAAAAACCGCCCTATTATATGGACAGAACTTTGCAAACATTCCTTTTCAGATTTAAAAAAAGCCTTGTCATCTTATCCAGTGCTACGAAATCCTGATTTCTCTAAAGATTTTATTCTACAAACAGACGCTAGTGCATTCGGAGTACGAGCGGTCCTTTCCCAGGTATTTGAGGGTGAAGAACACCCTATCACGTACTTGAGTAGGAAATTACTCCCAAGAGAATGCAATTATTCAACTATTGAAAAAGAATGTTTAGCAATTAAATGGGCTATAGAAGCACTACGCTATTATGGGGACGGAAGTTCACATTAGTAACTGATCATGCTCCACTTCAATGGTTATACCGTCAAAAAGATACAAACTCCCGTCTTATGAGATGGTTTTTAGGATTACAACCTTACAGTTTTGAAGTCAGACACCGACCTGGGTCTGAACACATAAATGCTGATGTGCTGTCACGTCTCTTTGAACCGGGTTTGGAGAATCGCTTGATTCACGGAAACGTGAATAAAGCTGAGGGAAGGGGTGTGAGCTGCGAAGCTAATCCTACCCCCAAAAAGACACAGACGCCCCTGGAAAAAGCCCTAGGAAACCCCGAGGAAACATAAACAGACTACCTTCACATTTCTCCTCTTCCTTCTGGCCGGCTCTGTCGCATAATCTGCCTCCCGCGCGCTACTCCGCCTTGTCAAAAAGCCTGTGCCGACTTCTCTCTGTGGTTAAAAATTGATTTTCTGCTTCTTTCTCTCTCTCAGACTTCTGGTGCTCTTGGCACGTATTCCTCCAAAAGAGAAGAAATCCTTGGTTGCTTTTAAATGACAAGCGGAGGTGTAAACTCTTTCAAGGAGCACGTTTGAAACACTTTTAAAAGATAAATGTTTGTTTGCAGTGTCTTAATAAAAATTCGAGTTTTCTTCAACTTCCACTGGTCTTCTGTGCAATTTTGTAACCCAAGCGTGACAATATATATATATATACTAGCAAAATACCCGCGCTTCGCAGCGGCGAAGTACTGCTTTAAAATTTTAAATAATAAACTGAGGGAAATTATACCAATAATTATTTGTTAAGGATCTCTTTGTATACCATGTTGTCAGTTCGCCCCTCCGGTTGTAATATGACCAAGTTGTGCGCTGAGCTTACTCTTGAGCATGCAACGTATAGTTGGCCATGTGAAAAGCAAATCAAGAACAGCAAGACCACGCCAGCTGCGGAGCTCAGCTTGGAGCGAAATGAAGTGAATGAAATGAGGTGAATGGGAGGGTAGATGATCACGTGACTCCAACATCCACCTTAACTCTCCATCCCTCCACAAACACAGTCTCTCGGATCCCAACTCTCCTTTATATATATATATATAGATAAATAGCAAAATACCCACGCTTCGCAGCGGAGAAGTAGTGTGTTAAAGAGGTTATGAAAAAGAAAAGGAAACATTTTAAAAATAACGTAACATGATTGTCAATGTAATTGTGTTGTCATTGTTATGAGTGTTGCTGTCTTTTATATATATATAATATACACACACACACACACATATAAACATATATATCCATCCATCCATCCATTTTCCAACCCGCTGAATCCGAACACAGGGTCACGGGGGTCTGCTGGAGCCAATCCCAGCCAACACAGGGCACAAGGCAGGAAACAATCCTGGGTTTTTATCTTTATTTTATTTTATTGTAGAATCAACTCCTATCTGCGCACACCAGGGCGGCCGTGGGCGGATGCGTATGGTGTATTCACTCCATGTTACCGTGCATTGCGCTGTCACTGGTATTTTGATAAAAGAATCTGAACAACATATAAGAAGCGTATAAATTATTAAACAGTAAAACATTAACATTTAAGAAGTAAAGTTACATTAAGTACTACTGCAGTGCCTTCGGGTATACCTCATTTTTTGTTTGCCCATTACATGCTTAAATGTATACATTTTTTGGTGCACCTACCCGAGAACACGCGACATATAACCGAGCGTGGGAGAAGCATGGATTTTAAACACGTGTTGAGTTCATCTGCTGGTCGCCCTCGTGAAATAACTGGTAATGTTTGACTAAAATCTACAGCGAGTAAAACGACATTACCTCCTATTTTTTTTTTTTACGATCTCTGAGATCTTGCTTTTTTCGGTTCAAGGCTTCATAAGCTCTTTTATGTTCTATGGTGTACTTATCCCAACCCATCATCTCTGAATGTTGCAAGACTTTCGCCTTGTATGTAGATCGGGGTAATTACATTCATTGCATTCCTAGTCTGAATCACAATCTGATTGTATGGGTGGTTACCTGGCACTGTAGGGTTGCCACCCGTCCTTTAAAATACGGAATCGTCCCGTATTTGAGAATGAAATTGCGCGTCCCATTTTCAATCAATACGGGACGGGATTTGTCCCGTATTTTTTTTATCATTTTTTTTAAAGCAGCGTCTCATGCAAATCATCCCACACGCATTTTATGAAGATGCCTCCTTTCCTACTTTTCATTGGGTAATACTTGATGTCATCGTTAGTTTGATTGGTCTTTTTAACTGTCCAGTGAGGAGGGCGGGTCTTTTAAGTAGAGTCTGCAAACTGTTGGCACTGGGATGTGGCACCCGCTGCAGTATGCGTCCCTTATTTTTTTGTATTAAAAGTGGTAACCCTACCTGGCAGGTAACACTTATGTTTGGTCATGAAGTCGTCTAAAATCCGCCACGTGCCCTCTTTTAATTGTGAGAAGCAGATATATATAGCCAAATTCTCGCGCTTCGTTGTGGCGAAGTACTGTTTTTAATTTTTTAAGAAGAAAATAAAACCTTTTTAAACGGATCGAAAATATACCAATAACAATTTGTTAAGGATCTGTTTTTTTGTGAACCTCGCTTTTCACAGCTGTCCCGCTACGGCGTGTGTTTTGTTTATTTGACAGTATGTAGATCCTGGTAATTAAATTCATGGCATTCGTTTTCTGAATCACAATCTGACTGTATGGATGGTTACCTGCCAGGTTACGCTTGTGGTTGGTCAGGAAGTCGCCTTACATCCGCCACGTGCCCTCTTTCTGTTCCCAGAAGCTGATCATTGAATGGTTTTAATAGTTTACTTTCAAATAATGCAAAGAGTATGCGACACGTGTTTCTCCTTAATTCTGGGCTCATCAGGCATACACACTCACTGCATCCCCTCTCGAGAATCGAATATTGTCAGCGCCAGAGTTGAAGCCCCTAACGTTGCGGTCAGCAAGTGGGCTAACATCCGCCATGTGCCGTCTTTCAGTTGTGAGAAGCAGATCATAGAATGGTTGAAACTGTTGCCCCTAACGTTGCGCTATGGCGTGTGGTTCGTTTATACCTCGTGTCTTCTCATTAAACTTTTATCTCGCGAATATGTTATTGCAATCCGCAGCAGGAGCGTTTCTATAAACTTAATTTAAACTTACGTTTTACACCGTGCTTTGTTTCCCTTATGAACATGCTTGTATGCTTCACTCGCTCCCTTCTCACCCTTCTCAATTGTTTAATGAATTTTTTGTTCTTCGCTGTTTGCGGCTCCTCCTTCATTTGTCCCTACTGCGTTCACAGTCTTTTCACGTGATTACGTGGGAGGCGTGATGACGTGACACTCAACTCCTCCTCCCACGGCCATCGAGCTGCCGTCCATTACAGTATATTGTGAAGAAAGAGGTTCCAGTTATGACCATTACGCGTTGAATTTCGAAATGAAACCTGCCTAACTTTTGTAAGTAAGCTGTAAGGAATCAGCCTGCCAAATTTCAGCCTTCCACCTACACGGGAAGTTGGACAATTAGTGATGAGTGAGTCAGTCAGTCAGTGAGTGAGTGAATCAGTCAGTGAGGGCTTTGCCTTTTATTATTATTATTATTATATATATATATATATATATAGATAGAAAGATAGATAGATAGATAGATAGATATACTAATTAATAAAAGGCAAAGCCCTCACTGACTCACTGACTGACTGACTGACTCATCACTAATTCTCCAACTTCCCGTGTAGGTGGAAGGCTGAAATTTGGCAGGCTCATTCCTTACAGCTTACTTACAAAAGTTAGTCAGGTTTCATTTCGAAATTCTACGCGTAATGGTCATAACTGGAACCTGTTTTTTGTCCATATACTCTAATGGAGGAGGCGGAGTCATGTATCGCGTCATCACGCCTCCTACGTAATCACGTGAACTAAAAACAAGGAAGAGATTTACAGCACGAGTCAAACGTGGCAACGAAGGTAAATGACGTTAATTTTTGAGTGTCTTTTAATACTGCGTAAGCATACATATTAACACATGTGCAATTAAACGTGTGCATTTACGGGGTGATTTCTCAGGCTTAAAAGCTCGCCTTTTATTAAAAAGGTAAATGCAAACTGTTTTCATTCTGAAGGGCACAAACCACGTTAGATTTCAGACGTTAAACGCGCAAAAATGTCGGTACACCAGATAAATAAGCGCAACATATTATCAGTTGTATTGTATGCTTACAATACATATAGAAATGTGTTAATCGTTAACTAATATTATGGGATGGTGTTTTTTGACTCGTGCCTTGATTTAAACGATTGCATTTCTTGGTGGGTTTGCGTAGCTTATTGTCAATATCTTTACACCTCTTTTTAAGACTTAATTTAAAAAGGTTTTCTTTTCTTCTTAATTAAAATTTAAAAGCAATACTTCACCGCTGCGAAGCCCCTCTAGCGCTGACGTCCGAGGTTCGATTACCATAAGCGAGTGCAGTGAGTGTGTACGCCTGATGAGCCAAGAATAAGGGGGAAAGACGTGTCGCGTACTCTTTGCATTATTTGACAGTAAACTATTTTCAACCATTCTATGATCTGTCGTTTAAATCAAGTATCATTACATCTTCCTTTCTTAAAGAGAAGTAAGGCAGTA